>NW_012151741.1:582124-584161 GCF_000956105.1 Propithecus coquereli
CAGCTATATGGAAGAAAAGAGTTCCTGGTAAAGGGAATGGCATGTACACAGGTCCTGAGGTAAGAGCCTGGCTGACATGTTTTAATAAACTCTCAGAGAAGGCCAGATAGCTGGAGCAGAAATAACTAGAAAGAGTGGCACAAGACAAAGTCATGGAGATTGTAAAGTCAGATTACACAGGGCATTGTAGACCATAGGAAAGATGCTGAATTTTATTCTGGGTGAAATGAGAGGGATTTTATTAGGAAAGTGGTATGGTAAGACTTAAATTTAAGGAAAGCAATCATTCTTTTATCAGAACTGACTCTGAAGTCATGGTGGGAAAGGAAAAGGGAGTCCAGTTGAGATCAGTTAAGAGACTTTTATCGTAATCCAAGCTAGACACAAGGTGATTCGGATCACATAGTTTCGAAGGCAGTGGTGAGAAGCAGCCAATTCCAAACATACTTTAAAAGTAGAACTAATAAGATTTGCCGATGGGTTGAATACAGGATGCGGAAGAATTAAAAAGAGAAGTCAAGAAGAATTGCAAGGTTTTGTGTGCGAGCAAATGGAAGACAGGACTTATCATTTACAGAGAAAGGGAAGGTTAGAAATGATCAACGTATTTTATGGAGAAACTCTCAAATTAGCTTTAGATACGTTAACTTCGAAGTATATATTCTACATGGGAATGAAAGTGGACACACGAGCCTGAACTTGAAAGGAGAGAGCCTCTCAAGGCCGGTGTGCAAAATCGGAAGCGATGGGCACAGTAGTACATTATTTCAGTTAGCAGGTGGGGAGAAACAGAGGGACCAGCAAAACCAAGGGAAAGAACAGTTCTGGGATGGAAGGGTAATGTCTCTACAGTCAAGCAAACAAAGTGCATTGTGTCAACAAGGCTGATAGGTTGAGTAAACTGACAACTGAGAATTGACTGTTTGTTTTCACAAAAGAGGAGATTGGTGGTGATCTTAAAGCAGTCTTAGATACCTAACTAAAATAACCCGTCATCGCTCTCTGTCTCTTTGTGCCGATTCAGTTCCTATAACTCCTTGACATTTTGTGCCCGTGTGTGTGCTGTGTGTGTGATGTGCCTTGTTTGTCTGTCTTCTGTCACCTAGTTGGACGATATGAACTTTGAGATCAGGGACTCGTTTGTTCACAGCTGAATCTCCAATGCCTGTACCATGCCCAGCACATACGAGGTGCTTAGGAAATGTTTGTTGAAAAAACAAATATGTGATTATGATGCTAGAGTCTGGGTTAGTTTTTCTAATCTTCCCAATAGTTGAAATAAGCCTTTAAAAGGATTTATGGGAAGAAACTAAAATTTTATGTTTAGGTTTTAAGTTAAAAAATCAACTTTCACAGAATAAAGACAGGCTCAGGCCTTCAGGGTGAGAAATGGAATGGGAATTCGGGAGTTTAGCTTTTTATCATGAGGTGTGTCTCTCACACAACCCCACTGTAGCAATAATGACCGTGTAAATCCAGGGCTGGGTGCTGTATTACTCATATTTCTTCTTTCTCCAAATACACAAAGGGTTCTATTGTCTGCCAAATCCAAGCTATGCCATGGTGATAGGTAGGCCACACATCAGCAATTTTCAGGAAGAAGTGGCAGGGTTTGGGTTATGGTTGTTTAGAGGGAATCCCTCAAAAGAATTTCCCTCTCTCTTTCGGGGTATCCCTGATGTCCAGCCCAAAGAAATCTAGTCCGTTGGGGAAATTGTGCTAGATGTGCTTTAGAATGCCTATCCTGCCCACATCCCTGTTGTAGGTAAATGCCGGTCACCTCACCTGCCCAGTGATCATCAGGTCAAAGGTTTAACCACTGCTACCCCAGGGGCTTGGACTAGGGTGGCATGGAGGGAACATCTAACTAGAGGACGCATAGAGACCAGTGACTTTTAACTTCCCTACCTAATTTTCAAAAGTAAGTTAGGCGGATCATGCACTCTCTGGGAGGAGTTTGATCTTAAAATTCAGAGGAAAGCTTGTTGTGGTTGTTTGAATGGAAGGTTTTGCAGGCTGGGACTAAGGTGGCCACTC
>NW_012151741.1:596711-597802 GCF_000956105.1 Propithecus coquereli
AAACACATATACCTAAATATATTCATGCATACATATATAGATATATGTTTCCTATTTTTAAGTAACTTACTTTTTTCATTCAACAATTTATAGTGAATGTTTTTTATGACATTAAATACTGCATCATAGGAACTTGCCATAATTTATTCTGTTATGCCAAGAAGAGTCAAACTGAGAACTAAATCAAACACTCAATACCTTTCACAATAGCAAGAAAGAAAATAAAATACCTAGGAATGTATTTAACTAAGGAGGTGAAAGACCTCTACAGGGAGAACTACGAAACACTGATAAAGGAAATAGCAGAGGACATAAATAGATGGAAAACCATACCATGCTCATGGATTGGTAGAATCAACATTGTTAAAATGTCTATACTACCCAAAGTGATCTAGAGATTCAATGCAATTCTTATTAAAATACAATCATTTTTTGCAGATCTAGAAAAAATAATTCTATGCTTCGTATGGGACCAGAAAAGACCCTATATAGCCAAAGCAACCTTAAGCAAAAAGAACAAATTGGAAGGCATAAATTTACCAGGTTTCAAGCTATACTACAAGACTATAGTAACCAAAGCAACATGGAACTGGCACAAAAACAGAGACATAGACCAATGGATCAGAACAGAGAACCCAGATATAAAACCATCCTGATATTGCCATCTGGTATTTGGAAATGCACACAAAAACATACACTGGGGAAAAGAATCCCCAGTTAGTAAATGGTGCCGGAAAAATTGGTTAGCCACATGTAGAAGACTGAAACAGGATCTGTACCTCTCACCACTCACAAAAATCAACTCATGATGGATAACAGACTTAAATTTAAGGCATGATACCATAATATTTCTAGAAGAAAATATTGTAAAAACTCTTATAGACATCGGCCTAAGCAAAGAATTTATGAAGAAGACCCCAAAAGCAATCACAGCAACAACAAAAATAAATAAATGGGACCTGATTAAGTTAAAAAGCTTCTGTACAGTCAAGGAAACTATCACTAGAATGAATAGACAACCTACAGAATGGGAGAAAATGTTTGCATGCATCTGATAAAGGACTGATAACTAGAATCTATAAAGAATTCAA
>NW_012151741.1:597852-599002 GCF_000956105.1 Propithecus coquereli
TTGGACCACCCTCACCTTTGCACTCCTGTCTCTAAGGGAGGTTCCTGTTAGAACAACACTCTGGGAGTAATTCTGTAGAGAAGGCAGCCACTGTCAGTCAACACTTACAGCAGATGGGGGTGGGTGCTCTGGATGTAACGGGGATGTAGGAGCAACACCAATACCGTCTCCAATGTTCGCTTTAGAAATAAGGAAACCAAGGCTCAGAATGGGGAGCTCTCTTTCCGCGGGGCTCTGCAGGCGGTAGATACGGACTCATGGCACAAATTCATTTCTTCTGACAGTGAAGCTCAGGTTTTTCCGTGTCACTTGTCTCGTGCCCAGTGTATTATACTTCGTGGAGCTAAACGGTTTTATGTGGAATCAAATATATGACTTTAGGCAGGTTACTTAACATTTACATAAATCTCAATGTCTTAATTTAAAAAATGTGAACAATAATAACTACTCATATTATTCTGAGGATTAAAAAAAAATACACATGTAAAGCAATTATCTTTGCTTCTTGCATAGTATAAATGCTCCCAAATATCCATTTTCCTTTCTTTTATCTTTTAACTATGAATACACACGTTAAAATAATATAGAGAATATATTGGATAACACATAAATGTGTACGCATCACTTACAGGGAACAATGTCAAACTGATTAGGTTTCCTGGAAAGTCCTTCTGGTCCAAGTTGCCACCACAAAAGCTTTAAAATTGACTACTACAATTTGGTGATTATGTTCTTTTTTTTTTTTGAGCCTGTATACTTAAAAAAAAGCTTTTGAAGTATAACACACACAGAAAAGCACAATAAGTGTATAGTTTAATGAATCATTGCAAAGTAAACACTCCCCTATGTAACCATGCCACAGTCACAGGTCTAGGAATAGAACATTCCAGCAGCCCAGAACCACCCACCTCTCAATTAGGGTCCTCTACCAATTGCCAATTACTAACAATTACTAGTCCCTGCTTCCTAAAGGTAATCGCTCTCAGGAACTATAATACCATGGATAATTTTTATGCCAGTTTGAAGTTTATGTAAATGGAATCAAATAATATTAACAGTATTAATATGTTATATCTGCTTTTTTTCACTCAACTCATCTATGTTTTTTGTGCATAGCTCTGGTTTTTATTTTCATTGCTGAATAGTATTA
>NW_012151741.1:599052-601453 GCF_000956105.1 Propithecus coquereli
TGCCTGTAATTCCAGCACTCTGGGAGGCCGAGGCAGGAGGATCATTTGAGGCCAGGAGTTTGAGACCAACCAGCCTGGGCAAGAGCAAGACCCTGTCTCTACAAAAAATTTTGAAAATTTAAATAATTTTTTTAAAGATCCATATCAACGTGACTTATTAAAGAGCACTCCAGAGAAAAACCAGGAGGGAAGTAGGAAAAGTGACAGGGAAGGGAAGGAAGCCAAGCAAGGGTGAGCTGTCAGGCAAAGATCCACAGACAGTAACTTTGGCTCAATCCTGCAGACCCGTAAGCCATACCTCTGAGCTGCACCCACCAGGGACCAGGGAGCTGAGTATTCTTACCCAGCAGTCCCGGATGAAGACTTCTTCAGGGAGATGTAAATTCCTAGGCACTTTCTACGCTGACGACATTCTGGTAAAACCCAGAAAAGCGTGGGAGGACAGTGCTCTGAAAGAGATACAGATGCCAGCACCCAGGGAGTTGTGCGTGGACGAGGAAAAGGTGTGGAGAGGCTCTAGGCGGGGCGCTGAGAGCACATGCTGGTCAGGGTTGGAAGCTACTTGGAAAAAGGGGTGGTTAAAGGAAAGCAACCAGATCACTGCATTGAAGAGACGCAGTGAAAAGAAAATCATACTTTCATACTTCTTCTCATATCACTTCAGAATACTGTCCTCCCCCCTCCTCCACAATGGACTTAACCATCTTAGAAATGAGTATGATGGGATTTCATGGCCAGATAACCTCACTCCTTCCCATTTCCAAAATAATGTCCCTTCTATTGCCCGAAAGTCTTGAGTCACAGAAGAGAATATTTAATCCCTTTATGGTTAGACTAAAGTAAAAATATTCCTAAAGCAGGAAGTACATTAACACAACTCAGAAATGAGGTCTGTCCCAGGTTTTCACAGGTAGGTCTTCTTCCCAGCCTGGGAAAATAGTTGTATGCCAGACGTTTCCTCGGTTCGGAAAGCTCATTTCAAACATGACTCATCCACATGATTCTACATGATCCCATCTCAAGGCTATAGTTCCTTGGTCAAGATTGGGCACATGACGCCTGCTTTCCCACGAGATTCCTGTCTTTGGGAAATTGACTTCAGTCTTTCTCTGGGAGACCGGACCGGTCATGTTCATATGAAGGAGCTTTCCACAGCCTCATTCTTCTACCTCTTGGGTTAGGAAGGCAGAGAACGGGATTCTACAGCAAGAAAGAAATATGAATCAGATGTTCAGGAAATAGCAGAGAGGAAAGAAGAAAGACTGCTGGCTGCCATTCCATTTCCCGATTCCACTCAGTTTCCTAGGCCCAGCTGCATGGTGGCCCTTGGGGTCCATGAGGCCCCACTATATTCCTATCAGTCATTACGATTTTGTGCCGAAGTTGGGTTGAATTTCAGTTATGGGCAGCCAGAGAGTATTAAATAATGAGGGGATTTGTTCGTAATTGCTGAAACTCGGAAGCAACCAAGATGTCCTTCAACAGGTGAACGGATAAATGAAGTGTGGCACATGCAGACAATGGACTATGAAAAAAGACATGAGCTATCAAGCCACGAAAAGGCATGAAGAAAGCTTAAATGCATGTTGCTAAGTGAAAGTAGCCAGTCTGAAAAGGCTACATACTATATATTAATGATTCCAACTAAGTGACATTTTGGAAAAGGCAAAAGAATGGCATCTATAAAAAATCAGTTGTTGTCAGAGGTTGGTGGGGAGAGATGAACATATGGGGCACAGAGGATGTTTAGGGCAGTGAAAATACTCTGTGTGATACTGTTATGGTGGCTACCTGTCACTAGACATTTGTCCAAACCCATGGAATGTACAGCAACAAGAGTGAACCCCATCGTGAACTACAGACTTCGGGCGATGATGATCGGCATATATGTGATATCTCTATACCTTCCTCCCGCATTTGCTCTCAGCTTAAAAGTCCTGATCTCCAGGAGTCTGGCCCAATGGGGTGAAGTGGTGACTCACATGGCCCGGGAGGCAGAAGGAGGCTTTCCAGAGGTGATTCCCACTTCCCTTCTCCCATTTCTGTCTTCACAGAGCCCTTTGCCTTCCCCTCCCTCATCTGAAATCAGTGTGGTGCCTTATCCCAGGTGTGAAAACCTACAGGGTCTCAAACAAACAATTTGAGAATTGATGCTGAGGAAGCATAAGATGGTAAATCCAAAACGGCACCAGTGGCATATTGGAGAGAAAAGTGCCTTTTTTCATCTAGGTGACAGATGGGGGGCTGGGCCCCATGACTTGATCCATTTCCTGAAAACCATGTATGACTTACATATGTTAGAATTCAGAAGGGAGATGCTAGTAGGAGCACATATTTATAATCTACTGGAATTGAAAACAAAATCAGTGTTTGTTTCTTTTTTCCTCCTAGAAAAGTCTAC
>NW_012151741.1:601710-603385 GCF_000956105.1 Propithecus coquereli
AAGGATTTATGGGAAAAAACTAAAATTTTATGTTTAGGTTTTAAGTTAAAAAATCAACTTTCACAGAATAAAGACAGGCTCAGGCCTTCAGGGTGAGAAATGGAATGGGAATTCGGGAGTTTAGCTTTTTATCATGAGGTGTGTCTCTCACACAACGCCACTGTAGCAATAATGACCGTGTAAATCCAGGGCTGGGTGCCGTATTACTCATATTTCTTCTTTCTCCAGATACACAAAGGGTTCTATTGTCTGCCAAATCCAAGCTATGCCATGGTGATAGGTAGGCCACACATCAGCAATTTTCAGGAAGAAGTGGCAGGGTTTGGGTTATGGTTGTTTAGAGGGAATCCCTCAAAAGAATTTCCCTCTCTCTTTCGGGGTATCCCTGATGTCCAGCCCAAAGAAATCTAGTCCGTTGGGGAAATTGTGCTAGATGTGCTTTAGAATGCCTGTCCTGCCCACATCCCTGTTGTAGGTAAATGCCGGTCACCTCACCTGCCCAGTGATCATCAGGTCAAAGGTTTAACCACTGCTACCCCAGGGGCTTGGACTAGGGTGGCATGGAGGGAACATCTAACTAGAGGACGCATAGAGACCAGTGACTTTTAACTTCCCTACCTAATTTTCAAAAGTAAGTTAGGCGGATCATGCGCTCTCTGGGAGGAGTTTGATCTTAAAATTCAGAGGAAAGCTTGTTGTGGTTGTTTGAATGGAAGGTTTTGCAGGCTGGGACTAAGGTGGCCACTCGCCCATGATTCATGTGCAAAGTATGTAAACAGATGAAGCCGTTCTGGACAGAGGGGTGATAGGTCAGATTCAGCAGGCGTGGAGAGAGCACAAAGAGAGAAATTCCAAAACCTGCGTTCCTTTTTGTCCTTCTTAAGGCCTGATTGTTTAAATTTTTTTCTGGATATATAAGAACTCTTAATATCCTTAATCCCTGTTTTCTAGAACTGGTTTGAGTGTTATGTTCTTTTTAACCAAAAGACCCCTCACTAAAACATATGGAAGATTAAAACGAGCACTCCTATTGCCTCTGTCGCTCACCCAGTGCCAAAACTGAGAAGAGAACATCAGTAGAGAGACAGAGAGAGAGAAAGAGAGAGAGAGAGACTTATTCTGACTGAGGAGTCTTGGTAAGTCTTGGGGTTATTAACTGAACATAATCCATGCTGATTTCCATGCCACTATCAGGCAGTTTATAGACAATAATGCAGTAAAAATGGAAAAATCTCAGTAGCTTAACAAAAATTTGAAGTTGTCTATAGGTCTGGGCAGCCGTCCCCTGTGTGCTGACTCAGCAGTCCAGCCTGCTGCCATCAGAGAGCACAAATCCAGCAGGTGCTTCCACAGCTGCCCAGCAGGGCGGAGAGGGCTGGAGAGGTGAGCCCAGCAGCTCCTGCCTGAAAGCACAGACTGCACTCACATTTCCTGGGCCTCAACTCATCGTTTGGCCATACCTAATTTCAAGAGGGGTAGAGGTATGTGATCCTCCTACCTGTTCAAAATTAGAAGTCAAATATTTATAAGGGGTAATAATGCCAGTCATCACTTCTAAATACCCATCTAACCCTGCGGGACCTCTGTGCTAGCGTTTAGCGCCCAGTGACCAGGGCACGTGTCTTATCTCTGTTTCACATGCCAAACTGGTTCTGGAGTAGCTATGGCACGTGTG
>NW_012151741.1:615400-617849 GCF_000956105.1 Propithecus coquereli
TATTCCAATTACCGTGACTTGATCATTACACATTGTATACATGTATAAAAATATCACATGCATCCAAAAATATGTATAACTATGACAAATCAGTAAAAAAACAAAGAGAAAAAATGGAAAAATCCACTGGGATTTTTAGTAGAATTGCATTCAATTTTTAGGTTAATTTAGGGAAAAGTGGCATCTTAATAATATTAAAATTTCCAATTCATGAACATACTATATTTTTCCATTTATCTAGGCCTTTCATTTATGTCAATATTGCCTAATAGTTTTGAGGGGAAGAGGTGTTATACATATTTCCTGGGATTTTCTGTAAACAAGATGTTTCAAATATTTTGGTAACCATGTATACTTTTCAGGAAGAATTAAGTGACTTGGGAATCAACTCTGGTTTTCTGTGAAGGCCAGTCTTCAGGCTGATGCTTATTTGCATATGGGCATACGATAATAAGGCTACTGTGAATGCTAATTTCGTGGGATATATTATTTTAGTTTCTGTAGTAATAACTTCAAGGAATTACAATTCAGTATTAATGCCTCAGATTTTATGAGAAGTTATCAGAAGAAACGGTCATATGAAGAACATTTCACATATTCAATCCATCATATGTAAGTGAGAATTTATTCATGCAATAAATTGTATCTACAATTTAGTGTAAGAAAAATATTGTTTTT
Source organism: Propithecus coquereli (assembly GCF_000956105.1). Classification (NCBI taxonomy): domain Eukaryota; kingdom Metazoa; phylum Chordata; class Mammalia; order Primates; family Indriidae; genus Propithecus; species Propithecus coquereli. Next base: position 616,079 of record NW_012151741.1, read on the forward strand.
ATATTAAAATGATATACCACCTGTATTAGTCAGGGTCCCTTGGGGAAACAGATAGCAAACTTAATTTGCGTAATTTGAGGAAAGTTTAAAAGGAAAGACTTTACAATGGTAAAGGCAGGACGAGTGCTCTATGGTGAAGCTAGTGACAGCATTATTACAATTCCTTCAACTGAAACGATAAGAAGAGGGAGTAATTATTATACTGTGCTTTGAGAAATAGGGCTGCCTGAAGGTACTGGGATTTTCAGAGCAGACACACAGCTTGCATAAATCCCATAAGAATGGAGTTCTTCTTGCTCTTTCCTGTCATCCCGTTGGCCTGACCCAAATGGAAGCCGCAGATCAAGAGAACATTCAACACAGTTCACACATTCCAGCTTCCAGGGGACAGAGAACAAAGCAGAGAAGAATGCAGAGTGGCTCTGGAGGGCCAAATAGAAGATATGCAACATATTACTTTTATAAATCCATAAAAAACGTTAAAATCCTATTTTCTTTGACTTCCAGGAAGCTACGAGACAAATTAAACAGCCAATTTCATTACCAATATAGTACATGTAGTCCTTTCACATATAACTTTACCTTCTGCTGCGTAATTCCTGCTGGTGATGTCCCACTGAAATTGCCTTTGCCCACCTATACTCATCACCCAGTTGCTGTGATCGTTGACTAATGACAGCTCTCCATTGCCTTTCCTCCAGAGAACTGCTCCTGGGCGATAGTGAGCTGCCTCTCCCTCTTCCCTCCCTCAAGACGTCAAGCAATGGCAGATGGACAGAATGGTACGATGGCTGGTCCACTTACCACAGGGCAGGACTACCTTTGTGGCACAGTTTGCCCTTTGGAATTTCCACAAGGGATCACACTGAAGCTATTTTACAACTGAGAATACGTTCTTGGTTAGTTTGTTCCCCTACTATGATCTGTTTCCCTCACTCTGATTCTCTTGAGAACATTTCCCCAATAAATTACTGAAATAAGAATCCCTGTCTTAGGCTCTGCCCCTAAGATACCTGATCTAAGATGCTCCGTGATACATTAGGAAGTCCTACCTAATACACTAACACAAGAAAAGTAAATAACTTGGTACCCCTTTCCCAGCCAAGAGCCAAACCCCAAATGCCAAGTGTGAAGCTCCAAGTGGGATGGTGGTAGAGCTTCCTTGAAGAGTGGGCACCTGGAGAGATGTCAGGGATGTGGCACGTGCTCTCTGGGGGGGGCCGCAGAGTCATCAGAAGATTTGAAGTGAAGATGGGACGTGGAGGGAGAAGAGGGGGCCTACGAGATGGCCCAGCAGGGGACACTGCCCAGATCTTGTCATTATGATGGATGTGCTCAAAGAGGAGGTGCACAGGGCATGGCACGCGTCCACCTGCCGCCCGGCGAGCGGCACCAAGTTCAGAGCTTCGCCCTTGCCTGGGGAACAGCGGCAGCGCCTCTGTCTCTGCAATGCATCTGGCGGAGGGCTCCTGGGAAGGCGGATGGTTTAGACACAACCGAGAGACTAAGTAAGGCCCAGCTGTCCCCTGGAGCCAGTGGACGGGAGCTCCTGTCCCGGCCAGCTGGGCCAGTGGGAGAACTGGGAAGGAGGCTGCCCCTCCCTTCACTGTGGCTAATGTTTGCTAGGCCAGTTATGGTGAACCAATGATACAGTGTTTTCCCTCTTATGTTTCCCTCCTGGTTTCCCCTTTTCAGGGTTTTCTGGGGGATTTCATTGTCGTAGTTGTTGTTTTTCTTTCTCTCTCATTTGGGTTCGAGGATCGTGGTCGGG
>NW_012151741.1:617899-620084 GCF_000956105.1 Propithecus coquereli
GAATCAATGAAATCTCAATCAAAATCTCAGGTATGTAGGATAGAGCTGTACCTTCCTCTCAACTTTGCTGTGAATTTAAAACTGCTCTAAAAATAGGAAGTCTTTAAAAAAAATAAACCTAAGGGAAATTTTATAACCAAAATACACACTAATTAAATTTAGAACTCAGTAGATGAGTTTAAGTCTGATTAGCACATTTTAAATGAGGATTAGTGAATTGGAGCACCAAGAGAAAAAATGTAGACAAACACAGAAAAGAGATATACAAACACATAGTGAAAAGTTCTAATATACAGGCAATGCACGATCTAGAAGAAGAGGAGAGAAAATTAGGGAAGAATCAATATTTGAAGAGATAATTGTTGAAAATTTGCGAAACTGATGAAAACCCTACTGTTACATGCTTAACAAACACAATAAATAAAAAGAAGGATAAATGCAAAGAATATCACATGCAGAAACATCACAATAAACTTCCTGAAAAATCAAAAGAAAAAATTCTTAAAATCAGCCAATAAAAACCCAGAGGGTATTTTAAAATGTGACTTACCCTGCTGAGTCTAAAATTTATATAGAAATGCAAAAGTCCCAAAATAGTCCAGACATTCAGGAAGGGGAGAAAAATGTGAAAGGATTCATGTTATTGGATATCAAGACTTATAAACCTGCATGAATGTAGACAGACATTAATTCAAGAAGCGTCAATTAATCAAGAGGGACAATAAGAGAGCCCACAAAATAACCTTCCCATATGCAGATAGTTGACTTGTGACAACGGTGACATGAAGAGACATGAGGAAAGGTGGTTTTTTCAACAAATTTTAATGGATCATTTGAATATATTAAGTACATATGGGAAAAAATCTTGGATGCTTACCTCACAATAGACACAAAAATCAATTCCACGTAGTTTGTAGCTATTAATGTGAAAGTAACAACGGTTAACTTCTAGAAGACTATACGAAAATCTCTTGAAGACTCTGAGTGTAGAGGAACATTTTTTAAACAAAAAAGTCTCCGCATCAACAGATGTCATTAAGAGAGGGACACAAAGAGTAGGAGAAGATACTTGCTACAAATATGACTAGTAAGAAAAATATAGACAAACCAATAGAAACACAGGTGAGAGATTTTAACTGGCACTTTAAAAAATTAGGATAGTCAAGTGGGCAATGCACATATGAAAAGTTTCTCTACTACATTAGTTATAAGGGAAATTTGAATTGTAATTACGAGATTCCTCTACATTTACAAGAATGGTTTAAAATTATAAAGTCTCATAAAGCCTGTTATGGAGGGGATGAGGACTAAATTACACAGTTGAAAAGGGATTAATACAAGGACTCTGGAAAACCATCTGGCATTATTTTCTAAAGTTGAATGTACATGTTCCCAAAGACCAGCATTTCACATCTAGGTTTATATTCAGTAGAACTACGTGCACATGTGCATGGAAAGAACTGTTCAAACAATATTCTTGACTGCCTCATTTTGTATTTGCTAATGGAAACAACTCCAATGTCCACTAAAACATAGAACAGGTAAAATGATATATTCATACAGCAGAGTATGACAATGAATATTAATGAACCTCACCTAAAAACAACTTTAAAGTTGTTTAAATATCTGTGGGCAAACTTCCCTGCCAACACCTGAAATCTGGCCTCAACTGGAAGCTGGACCGAAAAGCACCCTGCTGCATCTGGGTTTGGCTTTGCTAAAGAGTGAGGTGGGTTTAGGGAAGAGTTCTTCCACCTAGGTTGTAGAAAGCTGCAAAAAAGAGTGTTGTTTTTACCCTAATATGAAGAAAAAGTTAGATAAACTACATTATCATAATTTTTCTTAAACTCATCAAACAGCTGAGATTTTAGGGTCCCCAAGTAGCCTGAAATCTAAGGAATGATAGGCATGTCAAGGACAGAGAGTAGGAGAACAGCAAGACTAGCTTTCTGATTTAGTTCTAGATGCTGCACATAGAGCATGGGCAGTTCCACTGGGCAAAACGCCATATAAATGCTAATTTTCCTCAAGGCAGTTTCCTTCTTTCAAATTTTGAGATTGCTTCAAATTTTCCTGTTTTTCATCTCTATCCAAAAGATGTGTTTTTAAAATAAATTTTTCCAGAATTTATAATTGTTATAATTGTTATAAGCAAAAGGGTTAGTCCAATATCAGCAACTCTATA
>NW_012151741.1:622904-626986 GCF_000956105.1 Propithecus coquereli
ATTTCCGAGTGTAGAGATTTTAATGAAGTTCGCACTTTCCGGCTGGATGGTGTCCTTCAAGGGTCGAAGTTGTCTGAGTCATCTTGATTCCAACTCATCACCTCGCAGGTGCCCAGGGCTTCGTGCGGCCTTCAAAGGCCAGCCTCTTGATTACTCAGCCCAGAAAAGCCTCCACGGCTGCCAAGTCACCAGCGCCTGATTATGACACTGGTTTTCAATTTCTCCCTCTTTTGGAGACGCCAGGGGTTTCTTTGTTCCTTGCGAACACAAGCATTTACGTGAAAAGAATTTATCCAGGATTTTGACAGATTTGTCTCAAGAGGTTTTCTTTCTTTTATTTTTTCCACCATCAAATATACAAAATTCCTGGAAACAAAAGCTGACCTCAAAAACTCTTCAGTGAAAAACTATAGACTGGGTTTTTCAGTAGCTGAGGATCACTTGTAAGAAATACAAAGTATTGCTCAATTAAGAAAATGGCTTAATATACTAAACTATAGTATACTATGTGAAACAATGTATTGCTTTCATTGGATAGTGTTAAACAATAACAAACTAGGATTTATGAAAAAATTATACTGTTCAAAATTATTGAGAACCTCAAAGGCCTTTTATTTGTGTGTTTCACAGCTATCATTGTTCACTGTGCTATAAATTAAAAGTAAGAAATCTTAAAAGTTTTTATTTAGTAATGTATTTAATAATAGTATATTAAACCCATTGCATTCTCACATAGATAAAATGTTTTCATAAAACTTAAATATATGTTCCAAAATATAAAGCGGTGAGAAGAGTGGCACTATCTTACATATTTGCATATCTCTTTAATGTCTGGCTTAATAGGAAAGAGCTGGATCCCCATCAATTTCTACGACCGAAAGGATTGCAACATTTGGTTGAATTATATGAAGAAAATCCAAACTCACAGACAGACATGTAGTTGGAAAATGGAGGAGTATTACAATAGCTTTTTCAGATAATTACGGGTATTCTTTTTCGATTCAGCATCTTTCTAGCAAGTACGATTCAAGGAAGCATGGCCAACCACTTGGCTACCTACTTGGAATAGCATGGAGTGGGGAAAATGGAGATAGAATATCATTTCACCACGTGTCCCTCTAGTCCTTTAGTTATAGACTCACAGATACTGTGCAGGTTTCCAAAGCTGCTTCCTCCCCTTAAGTCTTCTTTGGTCTTTTCCCATTCTCTTCCCTAACTTTCCCCCTCTGGAAATGACCAAAGGTTCCGAGAAAACCAGAAGGTAGGCACAAGTGCCCAGAGAACAGGGGTGGACCCCTGGGGCAGATAGAAGGAGAGCTTCTTTTTTTCTTTATCAGAAAGAGCTACTTTACCGAACAGTGACAATGATGATACAAAAAAATAGTTAACATGGCACATCCAGCCTCACGTTATTGGTAAATTAGGCTCCAGGACACTGTGGTCGTCCTGGCTCTGACACCTTCCACCTCCCTCCAGCGTGCTGGGGGCTGCTCACACCCCCACCTCCCACGTTTCCTTCAAAAAAGTTGTCACGCGACCACCACCAAAGTAGTATCAAAAACGTCTTTGAAGGTTGTCTAAGCTTTTTCTAACACTCAGAATACAACAGTAGAAAAATTTATTTTGTGTAAAATAACTTTTTCCCACATTATATATTTACCTATTTTGCAGTCCAGAGACTTCCTTCTCCTGCCAGTGTCTCCTTTTTACAGGTTGAAAAGTTTCATCTTCGGGTTCTAATCTAATTCACCCATTCTGCTGCCCCCTTCATGGTTTCTCATTTCCGTTTTGGGGCTTCATGTTTGTTTTGTCTCTATTTATGAGTGTGGAATCCCCAAACAGTTTTTAATTCTTTTATTGTCTTTTAAGAATAACCAGCTTTTGATTTTTTTTTTTCCCTGACATATCGCAGAAGACCAATGTCTTTTTAAAAAGTGTTTATAATGATTGCCTGGGCCTCTATCTAGATTGTTGCTGGCTCCAAGATTTTGCCATTCCATAAGTAAACTTTGGATTATCCTTCCATAAGCAACTTTCTCTCTGGATTTTGTTATATATAAACTCATTTGCCGTTTTTATGTCCTCTCATACCAAAAGAGATTTCTGCAGTTCATATCCTTTGGTTTACAATTTCACTGCAATAAAAAGTTTAAGCCATTTATAGACTTGGAGATTTGGCTATGGACTGCTTCCTCCAAATTATTTATATATCTATAAAAGAACACTTCAGAGATGAGTTTATTTATCATTATCTTGTACTTCTTATTCAAGACCATCGTAAAACCATGGCTCTGATCACTTGGCAACTCAATGTATTTTAATAATGTTTGATGTAGAAAAGTATCTGAAAGTCTAAATAGTTTATAACTTCTGGTTCTTGTTTTTCTCACATTATGGCAACTAATCACCAGTTTTCTTAAAGAAACCATGCTAGCTTTGTAATATATATTAAAATCGTCTTATAGTTTCAATGCTCTAATCCTTTATTTTAAATTCTAAGAACCTCTTTGAAATGGAAGAGAAAGTTAGTAATTGGTAGTTCTCAGTATTCCCTCAGGGGCCCTTGTTATAAATGATTATTACATCGGAACATCACCAGCTGTCTTGTGTAAAAGCTTGAACGTTCTGGGAAATATTCCACAATTGCACACCTTGAATTTTTCCAATCTTATAGGTCAGTGACATCCAGGTGAATTATTTATATTTTCTCAGTGATGTGGTCTGGAATAACATGTTAGTTTTACTTTTATGCAGCTTAGAAATGCTAACATATCAATTTCTAAAGCAATTTGGAAGTAGGAAACTCCCTAAACTTCTGTCCAGTAAAGATCCAGGCAAATAATTTATTATTCTCTAGCTGCTCTCTCTTTTCAACCCCAAATTCCCCTTTTATACCATGATCCTTAAGTAATTTGATGGACTTCCTACCTGAATTTCTCTCTTTATTATATTATGGTTAGTTTAGAAAGTTCTATATTAGACACTTCAGTATATATTATCCTACCTTGTTTATAATTGTGACTATTTCAGTAAAATATGTAAGTAAAACTACCCTACGTGACTTTCATATGAGATGTAACAATGGTCTAGATATTGGGGTCAAGGCAGGAATCTCAGACATCTCCCCACCTCCCCACTGCTCACTCCTCAACACATGCTGGCTTCCATCGGCCTACAGTTCCTTCTCAGATGACAGCTTCAAGGAACAGTTTCACATCTGAATCACTGAGGGGGAGTTATAAACCTGTAGTTTGGGAGAACTCACATTTTTTAAGAGCCCTTTTGAGCACAGGAGAGAATCCAGGGAGAGTTACAACGGTGACTTGCAAAGTGTGGTCCCCAGATTAGCAACGTTGGCATCATCTGGGAACTCGTCACAAATGCAAATTTTTAGGTCCCGCATCCCAGACCTACTGAGTCAGAGACTCCATGAGTGAGATCCTGAAATCTGCACTTTAACAAGCCCTTCCAGTGATCCCAATGCCCACGAGAGTTGGACAGCCACCGCCTTAGAGACTTAGCTCTGTCGATCCAAGGTTAGGCGATGTCTGCAGTGGGGCTCCTCCAGCATGGCGTGCGTGGGAATTGTAGGTCTCAGGTGGGACTCCAGATGGAACGCTTTTAAGAAACTTCTGGGTGCTGCCGTTGCTGTTTCATAAACTACATTTGCTTGCAAGGCCACTGATAAAATCTAGGAAGAGATCACACAGGGAGGTGCCAGGAAAAACAGTCTCGATGGGGTGACCTTGACAAATTTGGCCCAACACTGAGGAGCTTGACTAGTCTTGGCTTTAAAATTAGGAATCTTGATGGCTAACACAAAGAAAGGCCTTATCCTGAGTCCAGGATTTTCAGAAAGGTGATCTGACATGAAAGGTCAGTAAATAAAGAGAGCGTGTAAAGCTTTAGGCTTATGCCAGGTTAAGTTGTATGGTTTGAGACTTCATGGTTTACTGTATCTCAGTTCTCTAAAGGAATCTGTGGAAGAAACAGACAGACACCGGAACATTCCAGAAGCTGTACTAGGTAGACACGGAGAGACAAAGTGTACTCATAAAGGAGAGAAGGAGGCCTAGGTTGTG
>NW_012151741.1:638273-639750 GCF_000956105.1 Propithecus coquereli
TTAAAGAGGTTATGTATTTCTATTCTTCTATTTGATTATCCTTGAAATATTGATATAAAGAGATAACAAAGTACAAGCTAATAGGCCTCTTGAACAGTACAAGGACTTTTAAATTCTCTAACTGAGATTATCCTTGCTTTCTAATGTTTTTTAAAATCCAGTATTTATTGCTATTATACGTTTATAGTTCTCTAGTTACTGTGTATGTTTAAACACATTCAATGCATGTATACATTCATAATTACCAATTATTTTTCTTTTCTTTATTGCTTTTCAGTCCTTTATTTTGGGTTCAATATTTTTTGTCCTAAATTTTGTAGGTTCGGTCATTCTAAATTCTCCTCTTTTCCCCTCAAAATGTCTTTATTTAATCTCCATTTTATGATAATTTAGCTAGATATAAAATACTAATGTAGTGGTTATTTCATTTTTGGATTTTGAAAATATTAGTGTACTGTTTTATGGTTTCAATGTTGCTGTTGAAAAAATCTAGTATAATTTTAATTGTCATTTGTTCATTAAAAATTGTTCTTTTTCTCTTTGGTTGTCTTTACGATCTTCCCTTTGTCATCAGTGATCAGCACTTTTGCTACAAGGTATTTAGAGGGTAGAAAGAATTTGATTTTGCAAATCCACGTTGACATGCCCTGGACTTCTTGACCCTGTGGAATCACGACTTCCATTGTTTCTTGAATATTCTTGGCAATTTCACTATGAATGTTGCCTTTCCCCATTTTCCTTTTCTCTCTTCTTTTATGCCTAATTAGATATACGTTGGTTCTTCCATTTTATGTTCCATGTTGCTTTTTTTTCTTCCCATTTCCTATTTTTTCCTTATTCTGAATTTTGAATAATTTCTCCAGATGTATACTCTACTTCATTAAGATTCTTTCCAATCTGTTTTTAACCTATTCCTTACCTTTAATTTGTTTTATTACTCATTATATTTTTTTTCCTCACAATTCTATTTGTTTTTTATTCCAAACCGCCTGGTGTTTTGGACAATATCTTCTTTTCCATCTGTTTAATTTTTTATTTTCTCTCTGCTATCATTTTAAATATTATTACATGACATAACTGAGTCTTTCCTTTGAATGTATGTTATTAGGAGTATATTTCTGCCATTCATTTGTTTTCTTTCGGCTCCGGCTGATTGTGGGTTTTTTCCTTATGTGTTTTATAATTTTGGATGGGGAAATCATGTTTAGCTGGCCTTATCTGCTAGAATACTGGAGACAGCTTGATGATTTATCTTTACAGAGAAGTTTTGGGTTTGCAACTGCCAGGCTTCTTAAAATCATTATCACCTTGGAAAACACTTTTTGTATTAACTTTCCAGACCGTATACATTTAAATCCCAAATCTTATTAAAGCAGGCCTTTGGATACAGTTTCAGGGGAGATTGTGTGCGTGCGTGCGTGTGTGTGTGTCTGTGTGTATACACACAGACACACACACACACACACACACACACATA
>NW_012151741.1:649449-653482 GCF_000956105.1 Propithecus coquereli
TATAAAGAAACCGAAAATCCCTTTACTTTATGACTGAGTTCCAGAGGATAAATAATTAATGCAAAGCTATCGTTATTAAAGTTGCTTTCAGAAATGTCACAGTGGTAATGCTTTAATGGCATATAGGAAAAGTGGCAAGTTCAGTGTTAGTTCACTTTCTTCTGGCTTCTCTGAGGTCACTCATAGACTCATAGCCAGAGCTTCTCTCTGATCACTCTCTTGACCTGGTGAGCTACTGACGAAACAGAGTTCCTCTGGGGAGTGCTTTTCCATTTTGTTTTGTTTTTTTCATTCTTTTAAAAGCAGAGTCATCAATGTATCAGTCTACTGCAGGAAAGAATTGGTAAAGTCATTTCTACAATCACCTCCCAGAACATGGGACTATAGTGTCTTGGGTAAGAGGCAGAGGAAGGGAGATTTTTCTGTTTTTTGTTTTTTTGTGTGTTTTTTTGAAATTTTGTACTGATCATTTAATGTATCCCTATGATTATTTATTCTTTTTTATTCCAGCATATTACAGGGGTGCAAATGTTTAGGTGACATGTATTGCCTTTGCCCCACCTAAGTCAGAGCTTCAAGCGTGTCCATCCCCCAGACAGTGTGCACCGCACCCATTAGGTGTGAATGTACCCATCCTCTCCCCCCGCCTATTGGAGTAACTTGACTTCATTTCTGACATCACAGATTTATTATCACAAAATAAAATTTGGAATTTTTCTTGTTTTTATTTATTGATCTCAACTTTTTTGTCCTATTCAGAAAAATACATATAATCTAAAAATGATAAGCTAATTACCTTAATAAACATACATATGAGTGCAGTGTCTCTCTCTCTCTCTCTCTCTCTCTGTCTCTTTCTCTCTCTCTCTCTCTCACACACACACACACACAACACACACACACACTCACTCATGCTGATATACATACGTACAAAATATATATATATATATATATATATAAAATTAGCCGGGCATGGTGGCGCATGCCTGTAGTCCCAGCTACTTGGGAGGCTGAGGCAGGAGGATCGCTTGAGCCCAGGAGTTTGAGGTTGCTGTGAGCTAGGATGACGCCACGGCACTCACTCTAGCCTGGACAACAGAGCTGTCATTGTCATTCATTGTTGATGAATTCTTGGCAGTAATTTTGATTTGCGTGAATTTTCAGATATTTTCAAAACACTGTGCATTTTAAATCTCAAAATATAATAAAAGTAAAAATGTCTGAAAAAAATGTAAATCAGGATTTTTCACACTTTACTAAGTTCTCAAAAAATAAGGCTTTAAAAATGATTTTCATCATTTAACGTTTTTAAGAGATCTACGTGCTTGATTGTTAGAAAGAATTTCCTTATTGCTTTCAATGAAAGCAGTGCATACGTAGTAACTATGTACATAAATCCTTTTTACCTGAGCAGAACTGTTGTCTTACCCAGTGATTGAAACAGCCAGTAATATTTAACTTGCATGCTTTGTGCAGCAATAAAGCAAATAAATGGCCTTTTCAAAAGTTACATCTTGCATTACATAAACATTCTTCTGTGCATTGTAACCTGCCTAGCCACAAAGTATCATAGCCTTTTAGCCACAAAATAAGTACTCTTCTTATTGAGGCCTAGACATTTTTATTGATTTTCCTCACATCAGAGCGAAATAGTCTGTGCCAATAAATTAAATAACAATATTTAATTAATATCCCCAAAGTACCTTATTATCAGTTAGTATCTAACATAGTCAAAGGTAGCAACTGCAGTGGGTCTTCCTGTCTTCTTAAATGAATTATTTTGTCCTTCAAAAGTTATATGGAGGCAGAGTGGTCATCAAAGAGTCTGCTCTAGTAGATCTGTATTCAACCAACCAATCTGCACAAAGCCGATGTGCTCCCCAAAGTTTGGCAGAAGAATTTTGAGAGATTCGCAGTGGCTTGGCTGTAAGAGGCAGGACAGGTTCTACCTCTTGTCACTCACGCCACAGTGTGAGCTGAGGCCTGAGCCCACAAGGCTCACCACCGAGAAACTGTGGTCTGTTTCTCTTTCTGGAGAGAGGCTCCTGAGAATGGAAGTGTTCGGGAGAGTCTCCAAGTAATCTGATGACAAAAAAACTAGGTCGGGGAGGGATAATATCCTGCCTGCAGTCTTGACCTTTGTGCAAGTCACTTTATTTTTTTAAACTTCAGTTTAGTCACGGAGACAAAAATATATAAACCTCCTCCCCAGACGGGGGCGGGGAACCTGCAGCCTCCTGGCCACATGTGGCCTGGCCTTGAGTGCAGCCTTTTGGCTCAATCCAAATTTTACAGAACAAAGCCTTTTAAAGCTAATTTTTAGGTTAATTTTCTTTTAGAAAATTATCGTGTGTGTTGGGAGTCGATTCTCCACAGGTCTCCCACATTTCTTAGCAGTGGCATGGATAGCTTTTGTCCCAGACCATCTAAGGGTGTTCACATAACCGCTTTGGAAGGTAGAGACGGAGCCTCCCTCTGCGGAAAAGGGCAGGTTTGTTCCCCGTCCAGGATGGTAAAGGGGACATCTCCCTCTGGGGCAGAGGGTGGGCAGTTTTGCTTGCATCCCCTTGTAAGAGTCTGGAGTTTCCCAAGCTAGACATTCCTCTGTGGTGGTTCAACTCATTGCCTCTGTAGCATCCTCCCAGGACACGCCACCATCGTATGGGACTCGGTGGGACACGAACCCGTGTGGCCTGCTGTGCTCTGAGTGTGCCTTTCCTCCGACCCAGCTGCCTCTGGTCTTCTGCCAGCACCCAGGAAGCCATGGCAGGCTCATTTGTTAGCATGAAAGAAGCCTAGACTCTCAGAGCCTTCGCAGTTAGTCACCATACGTGTAGTATTTTATTAATGCATGATTCTATTACTTTACCTACTACTCCTACTAATATTATCAAATAAGGGTACTTTTGCTGTATTCACTGAGGTGGTATGAGCCCTTGCTTTTCTTTATTCTGTCTCTCTCTCCCTTTCTCAGCTCATTGTCCTCTAACAGGAGTGAGAATACTTGATTATGTCTTTCAGTAACGATTCTCTCTGCTGATCCCTCACTTGACCGTCTATCTTCCGGCTAAATAACAGCTCATTTAGTTGTTTAATTGAACCTGTTTGACAATTTCTACCCACTTTTCCATTCCTGGACCCCCGACTTCAAATACTTGCCCCAAGTCAGCTATTAAAACAAACATTGTTAAGTGATCACCACATGACGGGGTAAAATATGGGGTGATTTATCTTCTACATTCGTTTGAGATCTTCAACTTCCCAGAGGTGGGCAATTTCATTGCAATTATATAATTATTCGGTCAACGAAGATGAGAACATTGTGGAGGAAACAAGGGAGTGTGAATAAACTACACATCCTGAAATTTCAAATCCCAATCATAATATGGGGGATTCGAGTTATTTTCTGAAAAAAATCCGTGAGGAGAAATGCAGGTGGGAAGTATTTCTGTGTGCTGGACAGCGAATTATATCCCTGACGTCAAGTCATATTTTGGCCTTGCTTTGCGAACGTCAAACTTTTTTTTGTACTTAAATCACTTTTGAAAGCTTTTCTGGAAAATCTTTTATTTGGAGAGGAGGCTTTGTTTACAAAAAGTTATATTTTGGGGAATATGTACGTTAAAATGCAATCGCTTCTTCTGTCATGATCTTTATTTCCCCTCATATTCCTCAACCTCCATTTCTTTTTGTTTCTCCATCCACTGTCAAATCTTATAAAATTTCTCTTATTATTTCTTCTCGAATATTCACATTTCTTCTTTCTCTGGGTAACTTCGGCCTCTTTTCTAAAAAAAATTCAGCCTATTTTTATTTCCTATACTTTTCCCTTCCTGCTGTATAATTTTCCCAGAGACAATTACACGACATGGGACGTGGAGGGGAATTTTGTGCCTGTGACTAAGAGTTGTCACAAAGAATTAGGTAGAGCTTTAGGGTTTTGGTAACTGGAATGAGTTTAACTTATAAATATATTTGTCCAGGAAAGACAAGCCCAGCTTCAAATTATGCCAAAAGGTGAAAATATTAAAAC
>NW_012151741.1:655137-657789 GCF_000956105.1 Propithecus coquereli
GTTTTGGAGGTCAGGAATGCATTCTCTCTGGAAGCACTAGGGCAGAATCCTTTTCCTTGACTTTTCTAGCTTCAAGATGTTGCCTGAATTCAGTGACCGGAGGCCCCATCCTGTGTCTTCAAAGCCAACCGCGGGGCGTCTTCCAGTTTCCTTCTCTGACTTCTGCTTCCGACATTACATCTATTTCACTGGCTCTGTGGCCACTCCTTGCCTTTAGAAGGACCCTTGTGATCATGTTAGCCACCCAGATAATACACACAATATTTCTTTTTCATGATCTTAATTTGATCACATTTGCAAAGTGCTATTTGCCATTTAACGTAACATATTCATAAATTCTGGTGGTTAGAGCGTGAACACCTTTGGGGGCCATTATTCTCCTATATCGTATGCTAACCCTATTCCTGACGTTATAAAGGATGCCAAACTGTCTTTCAAAGTAGACACCGCTATCTTTCCACCAACGATGTATGACAGTTCCAATTTCTCCACATACTCAGCAACACTTTTTTTAGAAAAAATTAATAAGCTTTATGTTTTATAGCAGTTTCAGTTCACAGCAAAAATAGAGCAGAATGTGCAGAGAGTTTTTATACATGCCCTGTCCCCCATGCATGCTCAACGCCCCCATACTGACATTATGCACCACAGTGGTACGTTTGTTACAATCCACAGACTTACATTGGCATCATTATCGCTCAAGGTCCATGGTTTACATTAGGGTTCATACTTGCTGCTGTAAATTTTATGGGTTTAGGCAAAAGGATATTCCAGGTTGAACATACCTAATCCCCAAAATCCAAAATCTAAAATGATTCAAAACATTTTGAGCACTGACATAACACCACAAGTGGAAAATTCCACACCTGACCTCATGTGATGGGTCACAGTGAAAACACAACCGAAACTTTGTTTCACGCACAAAATTATTAAAAACATTGTATAAAATTACCTATGTATGTGCACAGAGTATGTATGAAACATAAATGAATTTTGTGTTTAGCTTTTGGTTTCATCCCCAAAATATCTCATTATGTATATGTAAATATTCCAAAATCTGAAAAAATCCAAGACTCAAAACACTTCTGGTCCCAAGCATTTCAAATAATGGATAACTGAGTATCCATTTTTTTTTTTTAATTTTTCACTTAAGTTTATTTTAGCAGCTCAGTTTTCTGCAGTATCATGCAGAACAGCGTCACAGCCCGGAAATTCCTCTGTGCTTTACCTATTTACCCGATCCTCCTCTTCAACCCCTGGAAACCTCTCATCCTTTCACTCTCTCTTCCTTCCCAATCTGTTTCCCTTTATGTTCTTTTCTTGTTTTATTGCAATAGCTAGAACCTCCCGTGTGGTGTGGAAAAGCACTGGTGGAAAGAGACATCCTTTCCTTGTTCCTGATCTCAGTGGAAAAAGTTTGAATTTCTCACTAAGTATTGTTAGCTGTAGGGTTTGTGTGGATATTCTTGATTAAGATGAGGGTGTTGCCCTCTATTCCTAGTTTGCTGAGAGTTTTTTCATGAGTGATCACGTGACTTTTTTTCTTTAGTCTGTTGATGTGATCGATAACATTAATTGACTTTTTAGTGTGCCACCAGTCTCACATACCTAGGATAAATCCCGCTTGGTCATGACGTATGATTCTTTTCATACATTGTTAGATAATATTTGCTAATGTTTTTGTGGGATCTTTTCACTTATGTTAATGATACATTGGTCTGTAGTTTTCTTATAATGTCTTTGTCTGGTTTTGGAATTAATGTAATGCTGGCCTAATGGAATGAGTTACAAAGTATTTCCCCTGCTTCTCTCTTCTGGAAGAGACTATAGAGAATAGATATAATTTCTTCTTTAAATGATTGATAGAGTTCACCAGTGAACCCATCTGAGCTTGGTGTTTTGAACTGTGGAAAGCTATTAATTATTGATTCAATTTCTGTAATAGACACAGTAGTCCTACCTTATTCACAGGGGATATGTTCCAAGACCCCCAGTGGGTGCCTGGAATCACTGATAATACTGAACCTTATACGTACCATTTTTCTTGATCTGATAACTGAGAGGGCTACTAAGTCACTAACAAGCAAGTAGCATATACCACATGGATACGCCAGACAATGGAACGGTTCTTGTCCTGGGTGGGATAGAGTGAGAGTGTGGGATTTCATCATGCTACCCAGAACAGTGTGCAATTTGAAATTTATGAATTATTTAGTATGGAATTTTCCATTTCATATTTTTTGGCTGTGATTGACCACAGGTACCTGAAACTGCAGAAAGTGAAATCACAGATAAAGGGGGACGATTGTACAGTCCTCTTCAGATTGTCTATTTCTTCTTGTGAAGGTTTTGGCAGATTGAGTCTTTCAAGAAATCGGTCCATTTCATCTAGGTTATCAAATGTGTGGGCAGAGAGTTGTTCATGATATTCCTTTATTATCTTTTTAATGTCCATGGTATCTGTGGCAATGCCCACACTTTCATTACTGGTATTAGTAATTTGTATCTTCTGTTTTTTTCTTAGTCTGGCTAGAGGCTTACACATTTTATTGATCTTTTCAGAAAACTAATATTTGGTTTTTAAGATTTTCTCTATTAATTTCCTATTTTCAATTTCATTGATTTTTGCTCTAATTTTTTAATTTCTTTTTT
>NW_012151741.1:657839-659298 GCF_000956105.1 Propithecus coquereli
GTTGTGTGGAAATTTGCGTGAGGTCAGACAAAGGTTTCAAACCCACAGGAGTCCTGTGAATGAAGACAATTTGGGTCACACCCACGTAACAGTTCCTACACAAAATTTTGCCATGTAAATTGCTTTTTCTGTTTATTAATCCTTTTGGCTCAGTTAATAGGAATTCGCTTAGTAGTTTATGACACTATTTTTCGCCTAGGTTTCTATTTCTCCAGCTATTTCTCTTGTATTTCAACTGAAGCCTTTCCTATTTTGTTTTCTAACCCCTTTCAGGAAGTTCCCTAACTTAAAGACAGGTACCCATTCCCAACTTTCCAGCATGGTCTGGGGAAAGCAAGACCAGAACCCTGTGCAGTTCTCAACTGGGCCGTTATATTGTTAGTCCCACATACCAAGATTTTAGTATTTAATTCTACGTACTACTATTTAGAACTAGTGTTATTTCTAAGTATTTAAGACTCTAAGACTTTAGTATTTGTTCTAAATACTAATTTCTAATACTAACATTTAGTATTAGTTCTAATACTAAGGCTTCAATTTAAATACAATGATTTTAATAGTTCTTTCCAGGTGTAATATTCCATAATGTGGAGCTGGTAAAGAGAATGTAATTTGTAAGCTATCCCTTACCTTACATAAAAGTATCAGTACTTTGGTGTTGATTTAATTTATGATGTCTGGATAAAATATTCAGGTATCGGGGGCATCGATTTTTTGTAACCATTTTATTAAAATATAGTTCACATCTATAAAATTTCCCCTTTTAATGTGTATAGTTCAGTTTTTAACATATTTACGAAGCTGCGCAATGATAACCACTGCATAATTCAGAAAATCTTCTTCACCCCACACCCAAAGAGAAACCCTGTACCCCTTACCCATCATTCTCTATTCCCTTCCCCCCGCCACTCTTGGCAATCACTACCCTACTTTCTGTCTTTATGGATTTGATTATTCTGGATATTTCGTATAGATGGCATCATAAAATGTATACCTTTCGGTTTCCTGTTTCATTTAGCATGTTTTCATGGTTCATCCATGTCGTGGCATGTGTTAGCTCTCCATTCCTTTTTATCACTGAGTAGTATTCCATTGAGTGAACATACCACACTTGTTCACCCATTCATCCACTGATGGACCTTGGATTGTTTCTACCATTTGACTGTTATGAATAATGCTGTTAGGAACATTCATGCTCTAATTTTTCTGTCCATATATGTTTTAAATTCTCTAAAATACATACCAAACAGTGGAATGCTGGGTCATGTGGCGCATTAGATTTCTATTATCACTGTAAAAAATTACCATACACTTAGTTTCTTAAAACAACAAAAGTTATCATCTTACCGTTCTGGATGTCAGCAGTTTTGGAGGTCAGGAATGCATTCTCTCTGGAAGCACTAGGGCAGAATCCTTTTCCTTGACTTTTCTAGCTTCAAGATGTTGCCTGAATTCAGTG
>NW_012151741.1:671138-673687 GCF_000956105.1 Propithecus coquereli
CATAGGACCCTCTCTATGGCCAGTTCCCCCTGGAATTTTTCATTCTCAGAGGCATCCACACCGAGCCTCTGCTATTTTTCAGTAGCAGCTCAGCTTTTCCTACCTCGGTCTTGGTTCCTGTGGAGCTTTCTGCCGTAGATTTCTGCTCTGGTGAGGGGTTGTCATTCTCCATAGTTGCCTGTCTGTCTCTCCAGTCTTGGGGCACAGTTTTCCTTGTGTCTTCACCTCTCTTATGGAACCTAGAATAGTTGTGATTTTTCAGTTTGCTTAGCTTTTTTCTCTTAGGATGGAATGGGGACTTCTGAACTCCTTACATGCTGGATTAGAAACTGGAAATCACCAACACTTTTTATTGTCTTTCTAAATTTTAGCCATCCCAGTAGGTGTGAGGTGGTATAATTGTAGATTTGATTTGCATTTCCTGATGAGTAATGATATTAATCATGGTGCATATAATTTTAAGCACCAGTTGCATGGTATTTTATTGAACTGAATTTCATTGTTTTAGTATAAGCAGATGGAGTCTTTCAACTATGGATTTATCCCACATTAATTTGTGAGCCAGTTTTCATTTAGGTACTTTTTTGAGACTCTTTCCTCACTAGCTTTGACTAAGTTTCAGGTTGCAGCCTTTTTCGAGAAACATGTGATATAAAGAATGGACGATAGATGCCTAAGTTTTCATTGCACTGTAATTAAGCCAGGCAAATGTCGATGTCATGTGACCAGGGAAAATTGGATTTAATAGAGAAGTTGATATTGGGAGATGGCTGGTCATGTGTTGTTTAGGTCTGTCCAGCTGCTCTTCCTCCGAGAAATCACCCCTCCATCAGTTTATATCATCCTAATAAGATTATAATCACACCTCCTGCTCATCCACCGGTAGCCTCTCCTCCCCAAGACACAGAGAAGAGCACAGAGCACGTCACCCTGAATTGACCAATTGTAGCATCTTACACACATATTTTTCACCAGTTTTTTTCTGACAGTTCTCTTGTCCACTTCAGTGTGCAGCTTTATCTTCAAGGCCCTCAAGATCTTTGAGGAAACAAGTTGGCTCTCTAGGAAAGCAATAAAAGCACGATATAAATTTGACATGATGTCAGGGTACCACAAACACTTCCCAGTGAACACGCATGTGTGTCTCCCATTCAGTCATGCCTTCGTATCTTCTCAGGTGAGCTGTACCTTTTCGTGAAGGTGTTGACTGGAAGCATATACTGAAATGTTATCCCAGAGGGGCTCTTTATTTTCACTCATTAACCTGTCATATTGACAACCCAGATTCTATTATCTTAATTGACCAATATTTGTGATATGCATCCCTTCTTTATTTCTGTCCCCAAGTGACAGAAGGTAGTATGACTTTAATATTTACTTTAATGTGTACATAGGTACACCATTGAACACAGCATACCATGTCAAATAACTATGAGAAAATTGGTGATTTTAGAAATATCAGGACCCATACGGATACCTGAGGTCTATAAGAAAATGAGGTGTGTGTCTTTCTTGTTTTCCTGATGATGGATAAAGGCCTCAGGGAGTTAATCACGTCTTGCTGATCCCCACGAAGCTAGATAGCTAATGAGCAGATGAGCAAAGGAAATCAGCGTGTGTGGCACACACGTCCTGGGCCCAGTTCTCAGCACATAATTTGAATCTGGCTGTCGAAGAACCCACGGAGGAAAGTATTGTGATACTGTTTTTATGGATTAGCAAACTGAGGTTCACAGATCTTGAATAACTTGATTAACCTTTTCCCTTTTTATCAATGCCTCCCAAAAGCTAATCTGT
This sequence comes from Propithecus coquereli, assembly GCF_000956105.1. Lineage (NCBI taxonomy): Eukaryota > Metazoa > Chordata > Mammalia > Primates > Indriidae > Propithecus > Propithecus coquereli. The sequence goes on from NW_012151741.1 coordinate 672,936, forward strand.
CAACAAGTGCAGGGCCTATGTGCCTACGTGATAATCATTCTGGTGAAATTATTTAAAATATAAATTCTAGAACTCTATGCCTGAACATTCTAGTTTGGTAGATCTGGCTTAGATCAAGGGATTCCTCTTGTATGCCAAAGTGCTACTGTTATGTAGCCAAGCTTAGGACGTGCGTTTTACCCCATGACCTCAGATTAGTTCAGGGAGGTAACTAAGTTTCATCTCTTACACCTACTTAAATAGATTGCCAAAGGCAGCTTGGAGCGCTGTGCTGAAAGAGTCCCGAGGCAGATAGGAAAGTACTCTGTGATCCATTAGTGATGGCTGTGATGGGTCCAGATGGAGGGAGGAGAATCCCACTGCAAAATATCGGCCAACTGTGATCTAGATTGTGACAGTTGGTAGGTGGGTGAATAGGGAAAAAAATGAAGTCAGAGAATATCAGTTACATTTTGATTAAAAATTGCCTGAGAATGTCCTTAATATTTTATATAGCTACATGTAGTCCTCTTAGCTGTACCATAAACGTAAATATAGCTGTTGGAAAAATAGTAGTGGTGACCACCGTGTAGATGGCTAAATACAGGAGAGGAGCCAAAATACTCTTGCAAATCTCCGAGATGCTGGATTCCTCACTTTCCAGCCTGTGCAGAGTCTGTGCCGGGAACACTGGGGACCGTGTAGGAGCAGCTCCATGTGTCCATGTTCTCTCTGTCGCAATCTTATTTCTTGTGGCAGAAGAAAATGTAGCT
>NW_012151741.1:675612-676352 GCF_000956105.1 Propithecus coquereli
GTAGAGACGGGGTCTCACTCTAGTTCAGGCTGGCCTCAAAGTCCTGGCCTCAAGCAGTCCTCCCACCTTGGTCTCCCAAAGTGCTAGGATTACTTGAATGAGCCACTGTGCCCAGCCCATAATGCAGTTCTGATATATTCTGGGGCAGTGGGGTGGATGGGAAAATTTTAATATAATAGACTGAGAAAAGCCTAGTATTTGGCGGACCAAATGACGAAGAACTAAAAAAGCCAGAGCAGACAATAAAAATATGTACTTTTTGCAATGGTGCAGTGGGATTTTAAAACAAGAGTTCCCATTTGCCCCGAACTCTGGGAAATATGCTCAACTCTCAATATTTTCCAAAAACAATAGGAACTTTTTTTTTTTGGTCTCTGTGAGAACATTATCTTTAAGGCAATGAGCAAAACAAGAAAACCCTGTAAACAACTGGTTAGAAACCCAAGCTGAAGCCAAGACACATTGAAATTTGAGGTAACACTGCTTCATCATGGCTTAATTTCTGGTTTTCTCATTATTTGTCAAGCATGTGTTTCCTGTTGTGCTTTACTAAAAACAATATTTTATATCAGTTCACATTCCCTACAAATACCAACCAAGAGCTAATTTTCCAGCTTGCAAATTAACTTTTAAATATGATCATGCAAATTAACTTTTAAATATGATCATGCAAATAGGAAAAGGAATGGTTATTCAATAAATGATGGTGTGTAATTGATTATCAACTTGGGCTTCACTTC
>NW_012151741.1:676402-677424 GCF_000956105.1 Propithecus coquereli
ACACGGTCGCTTCCCATAGTCAGGCTCAAGGATAACCTTTTACCTGCCTGGTTACCTCCTTGCCTTGAGAACGGCTGTGAAAGATACACACAGCAAATACAAAGAGAAAAATGCTGAGATTGATTAATGATGCCTGTTATGGAAGCAGAATTAGGAAGTGGCAGCACGTGGTTAGAATATTTATCATCTTCGATTCGGATCAGTAACAGTGGCTACGTTGGTGGGGAAAAAATACCAGGCATGATGTTGTAATCAGCATGAAGGTAGAAAAACGAAAGAATTGGACAAGCGGGGTGGGATGAAGTATCTAGATCTAATTTCCACAAACCCCGAACTGAATCGTCACAAATTTCTATAGTGCCAGAATTACTAGAAATGAAAAAAAAAAATAAACCTGTCTAGATACAACTGCTAAATGCATTTGAAAAATATAATTGACTTTGAATTACACGTTATTATACACGTGTTATTCATCTGTGTTAATAACGGTGTTCCCCATCTCAAAATTCATAAGATGTGAGTTGTTAGAAAAAACCAAGTTGGAAAAATCCTTTATTATGTTGTCATTCATTCGTTCTGGAAACTGGTCATCTCTTTGGTTCGTAGGCTGAAGTTACTGCGTTTCTCCTCAGCTTTCTCATTGTAACAACTGAGTCTCAGTGTTTCAAAGATTATTACATTTATCGTACAACGTAACTGAAAAAGTGCTGAATAATCGTAATTGCCTAAGAAATTAGATTTTGTAGGGATATTTTCTGCTAGTATTGCAACTGAGATGCTTTTGATGGAGGAAGCTACAGTACTATTCAAGAATTTTTGACAGCTCCTTATGGGATGTTTACATTTGTAAACAAAAATGTTTTGTAAACAAAACTTTATCAAACCAAATGTCAAGAAGTTATTTTACCTTCTGTCACACTTCGTAATGCAGTTCTTTTAAATTTTTTTTATTTTTATTTTTATTTTTATTTTTTGAGACAAGGTCTTGCTCTGTTGCCCCATGGAGTGTAGTGGTGTCATCA
>NW_012151741.1:679415-687799 GCF_000956105.1 Propithecus coquereli
GAGCAGAAAGAAAGCTATTCTCAATAAATCAGAGGAAGTAATTTTGCATTACTTCTTCTTTGCACCTTTATGTATTTTTCCTAATTCTAGTCTATGATAACATACTTTTATTATCAATAAATATCTTGGCCCCAAACATTTTCACGTATATATGTAATGTCTACAAAGCTCAAAGCCCCAAGTTTTCTGTAACCCTAAATGTTTATTAAGCTTTCATGACGACGTTGGTTGATTACAAAGAGGGGCCCCTTCCACAGCAGATGATGTTTCATCATTCAAGAAAACAGTAAGATGTGGTACTTGGGCTGACCCAGCCGCAGGCAGGATGTGGCTGCCAGAAAGGCGCTGTCAGTCTTTGAGGAAGAGCCACATCCTCCTCCCACCGTTTCTTTTTTTAGCTGATGGCAACTCCCAGGAATCTAACGTTAACCAAAGTTCACATCTTTGTGTTACTCTCCTACTCTCTTTTTTCATCAGCAATTCTCAGAATAAGCTTAGCACCGAGCACTGGGTATACAAACGGGCATTAGAGATTTCAAATAACCAAGTTCACCTAGTCAAAATGGTAAAACGGGGGAAGCACGAGCAAGTAATAACAGTTGCTCATGCTGTGTCACGCTATGTTGAAAATTATCTGCCCTTTGTTAGTTCAAAAAACCATCAGAATTTCTTCTCTGGTTGACTTTAACTTATGACTATCTGGGCACACAGAAAGTTCAACCTGTTCTTCCAGTACTTGGACAATGCAGCGAATCTGACATTGTTTGCAATGGTCTCGAGTGCCCTTAGACATTGGTAACATTTCATGTGTCATAGAAAATAAATATTGTAGCATGTGCCTCTTGTCTACATCACTGGAACAAGATGACTTCCTTTTTGCTTCCTGTTCATGTTTATACAGGTAGTAAAAAGATTAGAGGGCAGCCCCAACAGCTCCGAATCGAGAGCTGTCCTTAATTAGGTTATTTAGTGCTCTAGAAGAGCTTCTATGGTATGATCTGCTGCAGCAGTCAGAGCTCATCTTGGAGAAATTCCGTGGGCAGAAACACCGTTCCACTCCCTAAGTAAGTGTAGAAATCGCTGTGATTTTGGAGGAATAGTTATATGTTAAAGAACATGACGTGTTAAAATAAATATCCAAAATGTTCATAGAAAACAGGAATTAAAGGGTATAATTTTATATAGTGATCTTGAAAATTAAATTCACTTATTCAAGCTACTCGACAGCAACAAAATCTTAGATTTCCCAGTATTTGTTATTCAAAACGTGTGGATATGTAAGATTAGAAACTGATTTTGAAACCCTAGATGCTGCCATCTGAATGTTATGGCCATGCGCTTGGGTTTTATTCCTAAGGTCATCTTTATGCCTCCCTACAAATGTGCTTTGTGGCTCTGAGATGTAAATATTTGAGTAACTTTGGAAATACTTAGAAGGTCTTCAAAAGAAACCTACGTGAAAGTATAGAAACTGATTGGGAGAAGTAAATCCAGCAGCTAAGGTGATCTTACAGAAAATAGAACAAAGTTAAATAAAGCCAGGATCCAGATGGAAAGCCCAGTCAAAAAATGAGAAACTTAAAACACCTGTGTTTTGTCAACAGTGGCTTGGCAGCTAGAATAGGAAGGACAGAGGAAGCTAAACTCACGCTGGTTTCCAGAAGTCAGCCACGAAAAATGAACCTCCAGGACCAGATGGTTTTATGGCTTTAGCAAACAATAGATTTGCATAATGCTTCCTCGATAATTCTGTCAGGAAGAGTGTTGAGCTAGAAAACAATGTACAATTGTGCCTTTTTTGAAAGACCAGCTCTCCAAATGGCCAACTGGTAATTAAGGAGAAACTGAGATGCTGGGAAGGACAGAGTCTACAAGGGACTATTGTCAGACCATCCTGATGACAAGGTAATTGTGAATGCCAATATGTTTGAAAGTATTAGGTTTCCCCTGGTGGCCACAGGATAAACCAATTATCAAAGGGGAAAGAAGGCTTCTCTGATACCAGGCACCACCTCCCTAAGATTTCCTTGTTTGTTCTGATTTGTTGCTTCCTTTGACTTTTGTTCCTAAGGCTTGAGTGACTGCCATTTGGTTTCTCTTCAAGAAGAATCAACAAACCACTTACTCTTGAATTCTTTTCTAGTATACTCCCTACTGATCTCAGGATGTGGGATCCTCACACACGTTTTGAACAAAATCCTCTGTTTCAGCAAGTGGATGAGAAACTTCTTCTAATTCATTCATTTAACTGATTTAATTGGGGACAATTATGTCTACATGTGATTTCTCCACATGCAAATATAGATTCTACTTTTTAACATCTGAGTCAGAAATGGCTGGTGGGGTTACCTCCTGATAAACCCATTGTAAGCTAAACATATTGTAAGTAAAAAGTACATTTAATGCATCTAACCTAGCAAATATAGCTCAGACTAGCCTCCCTTAAACATGCTGAAACCACTTACATTAGCCTACAGCTGGGCAAAATCATTTGGCAACATAGCACACTCGAGTATTGGTTGTTTACTCTGGTGAATGTGGGCTGGCTGGGAACTAGGTCATTAAATGTCCGATTTTCAATCTAAGTATAGTTTATTATATCTTAAATAATAATCAAAGTATGTGCCTAAACTATGAACACAGTTTTGACATCTTAATGGTAGCTTGTTACACCAGCAGCGAAGAAGCCTGGAGAGTGAGTGGCGGTGAAATCACTAAAGGGCGTTTTCCACAGTTTGTTGAGAATTGAATAATTTTCCTTGCAAGAAGTAGTCCAGAGCTTGGAAGAAGTGGTAGTCAGTTGGTGCAAGGTCTGGTGAATACAGTGGATGACAGAGAGTTTTAAGTCCAACTTCTGTAGTTTGAGCAGTGTTGTTTGTGCGACATGTAGTAGAGCGTTGTCTTGCAAGAGGATTGTCCTGTCTCTATTGACCAATCTCGGCTGCTTAATCACAAGCTTCCTCATCATTTTGCCCAATTCGTTGAAGTAGACATCTGCTGTATTCATTTGACCAAGTTCCATGAAGCTGTAGTGGATAATACCAGTGCTGGACCACCAAACAGACGCCATTAGCTTTTGTTGATGACTATTCGGTTTTGGGCTGTGTTTTGCACTTCATCTTTATCTGACCATTGTGCTGAACACTTGCAATTGTCAAAAAAAAATCCATTTTTTTAATCACATGTAACAATATGGTGTAGAAATGGTTCATCTTTATGTCATGACAGCAAGAAAGGCAAGCCTCAAGATGATTTCTCTTCTGATGCTCATTTAATTCATGTGGAACCCATCTATCCAGCTTCTTTACCTTGCTGGTACAACATTGTTGGAATAGTAATGTCAAACCTTGCTGTTAATTCATGTGTAGGTTGAGATAGATTTGGTTCCACTACAGCTTTCAGCTCGTCATTATCCACCTTGATCTCAGGTCACCCGCATGGCTTATTTTCAAGATTACATCTCCAGAATGGAACTTCTCAAACCATTGACACACCGTGAATCCATTAGCTACATCCTTCCCAAACACTTAGTTGATATTTTGAGCCGTCTGTGCTGCATTGGTTCCACGATGGAGCTCATATTAGAAAATAACACGAATTTTTGATTTAACAATGGTTTCACAAAAATTGCTCTAAAGAAATGTGAAAGACAATCACAAGCCAAAGCATGCATTTGCAAGACTGAGTATGTACCTTCACAATAAAAATAAAACAAGTGTCAAAGTGAGGTTTCAGAGATATCAACTGTCAAACACAGTACTTAAGGAAGTTGGACATTTCATACTTAATGACCTAAATATATTTCTAGGAATTTATCCATTTCTTCTGGATTATCCAATTTGTTGGCATATAATTGTTATAGTAGTCCCTATGATACTTTGCATTTCTGAGACATCTGTTGTAATGTCTTTACCTTCATTCCTGATTTTATTTGAGTCTTCTCTCTTTTTTCCTCAGTTTAGCTAAGGGTTTGTTGATTTTTGTTTTCAAAAAACCAGTTCTTTGGGTTTTTATATATTTTACTATATTTCATTTGATTTATTTTTGCTGTGATCTTTATTATTCCCTTATCCTTTGATAACTTGGCTTGGTTTGTTTTTCTTTTTCTGGTTCCTTGAGTTATAAATTTAGTTTGTTCATTTGCGATATTCTTTTTTTTTTAGTGTTAAGGATTTATGGCTGTCGAATTCTCTCTTATTACTTCTTTTGTTGCATCCCATAAGTTTTGGTAGGAAGTGTTTTCATTTACAATTATCTTGAGATATTTTTAAAATTCTTTTTTTATTTCCTCTTTGATTCAGTGGTTCAAGACTGTGTTATTCGGTTTCCATATTTTGTGAATTTTCCCATTTTCTTCTGTTACTTATTTCTAATTTTATTCTATTGAGATTGAAAAAGATATCAGACATGATTTCAATCTTTTTAAATTTGTTGAGAATTATTTTGTCTCATGTAATATACCATGGAAAATCTTCTATGTGTGCTCGATATGAATCTATATTTTTTTCTTTTGGGTGAAAAGTTCAGTATGTCTGTTAAACCCATTTGGTCTATAGTGTTGTTCAAGTCTACTGTTTATTGATGTGTTATATGGATGTTGTAACTATTATTGAGAGTGGGATATTGGAATCTCCTATTATTACTGTATGGCTTTCAATTTCTCCTTTCAGATCTGTCTATGTTTGCTTTATATTGTTATGTGCTCTGATGTTAGGTGCATACATTGAAAATTTTGATATCTTCCTATTGAATTATGCTTTGTCATTATGTGATGACCTTCTTTGTCTTTAGAGATAGTTTTGGTTAAAGTCTAATTTGTCTGATGTAAGTATAGCCACTACTGTTTTATTTCGGTTACTATTTACATGGAATATCTTTCTATCCCTTCACTTTCAGCCTATGTGTGTCCTTGAAACTAGAGAAAGTTTCTTGTAGACAGCATGTAGTTGATCTTATTTTTTATATGCATTCAGCCATTCTTTGATTGAGAAGTTTAGTCCATTTAAATTTAAAGCAACTATTGATAAGGAAGATTTTACTATTGCCATTTTGTTAACTATTTTCTGTTTTTCCTGTGGTTCTTTTGTCCCTCTTTTTCTCTCTTGCTGTCTTCTTTTGCGTTTCTATGTGTGTGTGTGTTCTGTTGGTGGATTTTGATGCCTATCTCCTTTTCTTCTGTGTAAAAGAAGAGTATTTTCTTTGTGTATTTTATGTAAATGTCTTTGTACCAAGACATTTACATAAAATAACTTGCAGTTATAATAGTCTATTTTAAGCTGATAATAACTTAATATCCCTTGCATGCAAGAACTATCCACATTTGCTTTCCTTCTTTCCACATTACATGCTATTGATGTTGTAATATTCAAACACTTATGTTATTCATCTTTTAACATAATTTAGCTATAATTGTTTTTTAACATTTATAGTTCTATCACAATAGAGTAACACACTACTGTTATATTAATAAAATATGCTTTTTGGCCTATATATTAATATTTACCTTTGCTAATGGGTTTCATATTTTGTTATGCCCTTATGTTGCCTTTTAGCATTCTTCTGTTTCAACAGGTAGAATTCCCTCTGGCATTTTTTGTAAGGCAAATCTGGAGCTGATAAACAACCTCAGCTTTTGTTTGTTTGAGAAAAATTTTATCTCTCCTTCATTTTTTAAGTACAGGTTTGTTGACATAGTATTCTTGGTTGATCAACTTTTTTTTCTTTCTTTCAGCATATTGACTTAATAATTCTGCTCCCTCTGGCCTACAAGGTTTCTGCTGAAAAATCTTCTGCTAGTCTAATGTAAATTTCTTTGTATGCAACAAGTCACTTTTCCTGCATTCACTATTTTTGTCTTTAAATTTTGACAATTTGATCTTAATGTGTCTCAGTGTGAGTCTCTTTGAATTTCTCTTATCTAGTATCCTTTGGGCTTCCTGGATCTATATTTCTATTTCCTTATTCATTTTTGGGAAGATTTCAGTCATGATTTATTTAATAAGCTTTCTGTCTCTCTCTCTCTCTTATTCTTTTTCTGTAATTCCAACAATGCACATATTTTTCCACTTGATGTGTCCAATAATTCCATTAAACTATCTTCACTCTTTTTATTCTTTTTTTTTTCCTCGTATTGGATGATTTCCATTGACCTGTCTTTGAATTCATTCATTATTTCCTCCTCTCCATTCAGTCTGCTGTTGAACCTCTCTATTGAATTTTTCAGTTCAGTTAATGTATTCTTCACCTCTATCATTTCTGTTTGGTACTTTAAAAATATTTTCGATCTCTTTTTTGAAATTCGGAGTTTGTTGATGCATTACTCTCCTGATCTTGGTGAATATCTTTATGATCTTCTTTTGAATTCTCTCTTGGGTAAATTACATACCTCTGTTTCATTAGGATCAGTTCCTGGAGACTTATCTTGCTTTTTCATTTTGAACAAATTTCTTTGTTTTTTTCATTTTGCTTGATATTCTGTGTTGTTTTCTGCTCATTAGATAAGACAACAGCTTTTCCCAGTCTTGTTAGATTGTCTTCATGTATAAGATTAACCTCGCTAATCAGCCCAGCCAGAGATTCTAGGTATCTCTTAAACCTTTGTATTTCTACAAACCACTGTCTTTGTTCTTATAGGCCCCCAAGAAATTAGGGTGTGCCAAGTCTTATTAGTTCTTTTAGACAGGTGGGATAGAAACCAGTCCCTTGAGACGAAGCTAGAAAAATTGGGGAATTAGATGGTGTGTTCCATTTTTTTCTTTCCTCAGCAAGAATCTTAGAGCTGGAATTTATCTCCTACTCACTATGTATAATGCCAGGGAAAATATATGTGGAAAATTTCTGGACTCTCGTTCAGACCTCACATTCTGAACTTGGGGATGTAGGTGCTGGAACTGTGCCTTTTGTAAAAACATCTCTTTGTTCTCTGTGATTGATGGAGAATTGGGAATGCAAAGTCCCATCAAATCCCAGAGCTAGGTGATTAAGGAGCTCCCTTGGGTGGGAGCTGTACAAGTTGGAGCCCTTAATGTATGCATAAACTCCTTTCAGGGAAAATCTGAAGAAATGAATTCATTGCTGGAATGAGCATAGGAATAAAGCGTAGAAAGTACTCACATTCCCATTCAGGCTTCTAGAAGTCTATTGTTTATCTCCCCCATTGGCTCCCAGATGCAGGCTAGTTAAAAGCTCAATGTTGAGACAGCAGGTGGGGAAAGTGTACAGGAAGTCTTCTTTAGGTATTTTAGCCCATTCTCACTGCATTCGTCTCAGAGCACATAGCCCCTGGAAGTGCTCATATGCTTGTTTAAAATCCCTCTTTTTTTCCCTGTGACCTAAGAAAAATTATAACTGCCTAGTCCTGTCCATTTCCAAAACTAGTGATTTATGGGCCAAACTCTTGGAAGGGGGAACCTTAAAAGTTGAAGTACTACATGGGTGGCCCAAACCTCCTCAGGGAAAAACTGGGAGTTGGGAATTCCTTCTCAATTGTAAGGCGTAGCCCAGGGTGGGGTTTGTACCCACGTGTGCCTCAGCTGTTCCTATCCATTTTGATGTGGATATGTTCTCAGCTGCCTGATGTCTACAAATCTCTCTACTAGCTTTTGCTTTGTCTTAGAGAGAACTGATACATGTACAGACATTTATTCAGTGTGTTTGTGGGAGGAAGGAGTCAGGAACCTCCTATTCCACCATCTTGCTGATGCCTGACTTTTCTTTTTCATTTTGCCACCATGTTTTGCTAAAGCAAATGTTATCTTTACCGTCTCAGATTTTTCCTTGCCTCCTTGCCTTATTTTTATAATTATCAATACAAATAGACCAATGCCAAAATCTTAGTGGTTTAACACCATGAAATTTCCATTTAGATACAGAAAGAATAGGAGATTTATAGTGGTCACTGGTCCATAGCAATTCTCAAATCCCACTAGGTGTAAACGATAAAGTTTTATTTCTTTGTTATTCAAAGATTATAGAATTGAATAATGGCCCTCTTTCATATTGAGGCTCAGCCTTTTGGAATTTGGGGTCTCTAACATTGCTACAGCAAAGAAAGAGAAAAGTAGAAGAGGCCCTACTCCCAGAAAATATTTAGTAGGCACTTACTGTTCTCATATGATACCAAAATAGGTTTGTGCTATTCTTTCCCCACATAGAAAGCACTCAATTTTCATGGGAGACAACCCAAGGTTTCACCTTCTCACTGCATCTAGCTCAACATTCAGGATCACTGGATGATGTGCAGTAATCACTGTGTCAGATACAGATTATCTCCTTTGTATCTGGAGTTCTATAAAACAAAAGAGAATTTAGTTTCTTCCATACACTCACACACAATCTATATTGACAAGATACTGGCAATAAACGTGTTTTGTAGTCAGGTCTAC
>NW_012151741.1:688634-692319 GCF_000956105.1 Propithecus coquereli
CTCCTGAATATTTAGCGTTGTGCACATTTCCTTGTTCATTGCTAGAAGTTCATAGCCGTATTTGGTCCTAAGTATATAGCAAGAAGGCAGAAGGAAGGACAAATAAAATTAGTAGATAAAAATTACATTAAATGTCAAGAGCAAAATTTAAAAGGGACTAAATTTCTACAGGAAGGGACTGTCTGGCATGTGCTCATATGTATGTGCTTCGACAACTTCATAATGTATTATTGTTTCATTACCCACACTTTGTAAATTGTCCCTTTATTACCATCCTTAAATTATCATACACTTTTGTGTCTCCTATTTCCTGCCAAGACCCTGACTAGTAAAGTAATTGGCACCCCAAATGGTACCAGAAAACAGACTGCCAAAATGGTCTGGGGAAGGGTTGCTCATAAAATCAAAGAATGTAGAGATAACTTTCTTGCCAGGGGAAAAATGAGTCACAAATAAATCTAAGGTATGCAGAAGTCATAATTACTCAGACTGTCACCAGTTGTAGTGCCTGAGGAAGGCAAGAAATTAGAACAATGTTTGTCAAACGTTAGTGTACATACAAATGACTTCAGGTTTCTGTTAAAATTCTGTTACAGAGACAATAGGTCTGTGACGCCTCTAGACGGCTCTAAGAGGCTGTATTTCTCACAAGCTTCTAGGTGTTGTTAGAAGTGATATGAGACCACATATTAAATTATGAGGCATTTAGGAGATTGAGTGGCTGTAGCACTTCGCTTCCATAGCAACAATAGGAATGGCGAAGATTAAGGAGTCCACTGGCTCTTTCTTTTATTCCTAGCTATGTAAGCAGGTTCAAGGAGACACGGTCCACCCTCCATATGCATGCATTCTGCATCTGTGCATTCAACCAACCGTAGATTGAAAATATCCAAAAACCAATTGCATCTACAGCATAAGAGCTATTTACATAGCATTTATATTTTTACGTTATATTAGGTATTATAAGTCATCAAGAGTGGACAAAGCATACAGGGGGGTGTTCGTAGGTTATAGGCAATTACTACACCATTTTACATAAGGGGCTCCTGGAACCAATGCTCCGTGGATGCTGAGGATTGACTATCTTGGGAGCTATTAATATACATTTGAGAATAAATATGAAGACCATCAGGCTTCCTCTGCAAATCTGAAGTTATTTCTCATCCCTGTGGTTTCAGGGAAGACATGGCTCAGGACCAAGCCCAAGGGCTATCTGGTAATAACGATTACAGAGTTTTAGCAACGATTACATACTGTTTTTAAAAGCTAAAGTAAAGGCATTTGTGGGGAAGGAAGCAGACACTGAGATTTTCACTTAGCACGAAGTCTGGGAAGTGAGAATGCTAGAACGAATAAATCCTCCATGCATTTTGGCTGAGCTGGCACGTCTAACATTTTGTTCAGTGGCAAGTAGAGGAGCATGATGACATCACCATTATAAGAACAGAATATTCTTTTAGGGACTACTTAGATTTTGGTAATTGAATCTAGAAGCATTTGTAGGACACCAACATTTTCTAATAAAGTGGAATGATTTTGTAAGTACTGCATATTATGTTTAGAAGCAGTAATAATTTAAATTGAGGTGGAAAGTAAATTGAATCAGATCAAAATAAAATTAATCCCAAAATAAATTTCTTCTGAAATTAGCATGCCAAAAGTTAGTTGGCAACTAATTTATAATAAACTAAAGTTCTTCACAAAAAGAACATTGCCAACATTGCTATATTATTAGGTAATCATTAGTGACAGTTCACAAATTTTACTTATTAGATGGTTCTTTTGCACAGATTTCCCGTTTCAGTTGTCAATGTTACATGCAAGGAGGTTTTTGACTCCTTTGCTTTTTCCATATATAGTTGTTCCTTGGTATCTGTAGGGGGATTGGTTCCAGGACACCCTGCAGGTACCAAAATCCACAGATGCTCATGTCCTTTATATAAAATAGTATAGTATTTGCATGTAAACTATGGACATCCTTTTGTGTACTTTAAATCATCTCTAGATTTCTTGTAATACCTAATACACTGTGAGTGCTACGTAAACAGTTGTTATACTCTATTGTTTAGGGAAAAATGACAAGAAACAAATCTGTACACGTTCAGTACAAATGCAACCATCGTAGGCCTAACTTCGATCCCCGGTTGGTTGAAATCACGGACACATAATCTGTGGATACTGAGAACCGACTGTAGTAGGTAACAAGCAAATCCAACTTTTTGGCTCACATTTACACTCCCGAAGGTGGGATCATTCTGCATGAAAGGTGGGATTGTGTGAAAGAACGTGCAATATTTCGATTCTTCAAATATCTACTCTTACTTCTTTAGCTCAAGCGCAGATGCAAAAAAAAAAAAAAGCACCTTTTGATATCTATTTTGAGCATGTCACTATTAACTCACAGAGTAGGGCAAGAATTGTTTTCCTAATAGAGGTGGCGACTGATACGTAGCTATTCTGTAAAGAGGAATAAAATAGAGTTGTGAATGATAAATTGAAAAACTCTCTGTATAAACGCATAAATAAAATTGATTTATTTGTTTGGAGTTCTTTAAAGAAGTCTATTCTCATTTGTGTCCTTTATTTAGGGAACAGCAGAGGGTGTTTGGCTTTGCTTGTTTATAGTGGGTTCATGACCCATCATTACTCTTATTCTATGCCTGTAGGGAAGGGAGAATATTCCATTGCTTCTTTTTTTTAAATTTACTTCCATCCGTAATTGCTGGTTACTCCTCCTGTCTCAGCTGGGTTTAAATGTGCGGTGAGCGTAAAGGAGGGGGAATGGATAGTTAATGGGGAGTAGAATCATTCTTACTTTGACTATATTGGCAAAATATGGTTCATCCTCTCTAATCCCAGCTGATGTTTGAAGCTGATCCTTTCTTTTGCGCAGTGTTTTTATTGGTTGTGTGGATGTCCTCCTCCCTTTATGGATATTTCTTACATGAAATTCCCTCATAGTTCACTATTTTATTTCCTCTGCAGCTCCAAGGAGTTCTCGCCAAAAAACTCTTCCTCGCTAATCCCTCACATAATCTGACCTTTTTCATCATCTCCAGGTGGTTAACAAGCCCAAGAATCATGTAACTGATTTTTTTTCCCAAGTTAAACTCCTTTACGAATTTAGCATTTTGTCTAACAGGTCCTTTGGAATGCAGCATTCGTTTGACTTCGGTGCCCCAGCTTAAACATACGCTGCCAGCATGGAAGCACGTACGAAACGTATATTGAAGAAAGGCTCTTTTTGTAATTAGCAAAGCTTTGAGTTAGTAGGGCCTCCTAATTTCACCTAAAATCATGAGGCTTCTTTTTTGTTCTACCTCGGGGCCCGCCAGAATCATAAAAGAGCTTTCCTCCCCTGCTATCTAGAGATTGACTCAGATCTCAATTATGTTTATTCCGCTCGTTGGCTCTTCCCTGTGATGGGCGTAGTGGTGAAGGGTGTGTATAGGAAAATGGGGTTTAGGAGCAGTCATTTGTTCTTATCACACAAAGGAATTTTATTTTTAACTGTTGAGAACAAAAATATGCCCAGTTTTCAAATATGGTCATAATTCAAGGTTCTCTCTAATTAAAAATATTTCCAATTAAAATTTTTTCCTATAAAGTTATCCATAATTCACTTATAGTTTTGCCATAATTACTTAGAACCTATCCTCTAGATAATTTATTTTTCCCCTCGTAT
>NW_012151741.1:693774-697995 GCF_000956105.1 Propithecus coquereli
TTGGCCATTAGTCTGTCTTCTTTTGAAAAGTTTCTGTTCATGTCCTTTGCCCACTTTTTAATGGGGTTGTTTGATTTTTTTCATTCTGATATTCCTGAGTTCTGTATAGATTCTGTGTAGATTTCCTGAGTTCTGAAAATAAAGCAATATCAACCCTTTATCGGATGTGTAGCATGCGAATATTTTCTCCCATTCTGCAGGTTGTCTGTTTGCTGTCGTGATAGTTTACAGCCAAGTAAAGAAGATTTTTAATTTGATCAGGTCCCATTTATTTATTTTTGTTGTTGATGTGATTATCTTTGGGGTCTTCTTAATAAATTCTTTCCCTGGGCCAACGTCTACAAGAGTTTTTCAAAAACTTTCTTCCAGCATTTTTATAGTTTCATGCCTTAGGTTTAAGTCTGTTATCCACCGTGGGTTGATTTTTCTGAGAGGTGAGAGGTGTGGATCCTGTTTCAGTCTTCTACATGTGGCTATCCAATTTTCCCAGCACCATTTATTGAATAAGGATTCTTTTCCCCAGTGCATGTTTTTGTTGTTTTGTCAAAGATTAGATGGCTACATGAAGATGGTTTTATATCTGGGTTCTCAGTTCTGTTCCGTTGGTCTATGTCTCTGTTCTTGCGCCAGCACCATGCTGTTTTAGTTACTATGACCTCGTTGTATAGCTTGAAGTCTGGTAACTGGATGCCTCCCAATCTGTTCTTTTTGCTTAAGATTGCTTTTGTTATATGGGGTCTTCTCTGGTTCCATATGAAGCATAAAATTATTTTTTCTAGATCTGTGAAAAATGATGTTGGTATTTCAATGCTTGGTAACGATGCCTCAGTTCCCTAATCTATGCAGTTTGATAATACTATCAAACCTAGACATAATGACAAAATGAAGCAGTGCATGTGAAAAACTTACGTGGCACATTTCCTCATTTTATACAGTTCGACAGTTATGTAGGAAATTAGGTATGCCATCAAAAACACTGGGTACCATGTCAATTTGGTTTTATTTTTGTAAACCTGTTATCTGGTGCCCCTGCCTTTCAGGGGAGCCCAGGCAGTGCACTAATTTGTGTTTCTTCTCAGCACTCCCATTTTCCATCCTGGGAAGGGGGTCTAGCATTCTTGACTATGATCCAGACCAGACCAACCACCAGCCTCTGTGAGTGCTGCTTAATGAATAACTTCATCTACAGTCTGCTTCAAACTGGACAAATCGCCTAGAATCATAACGGCGCCATTAGCTCGATGAGATAAATGAAGACCATTTGATGATTCCAGACTCAGTTTTCTTGCACCAGATAATAACTCTGGCTTAGATATGATCCAAATGTACATGTCCCTTGTGTTATTTAAACATAATAGTTAAAAAATCACTAATGTTTGGATTATAAGGAAGACTAAAGAGAATAAACTGAAATATACAAATTATCTACCACCCAGATTTAACAAATGTCAAGATTTGGCCACACGTATTTCAAATCCTCAAAAGTTGTATTAAAGGTACAAATGAAATTCCTCCCTTCTCTTCCTAGCCTCTTTTTCTTTCCTAGAAGAAACTTCTCTTCTAAAGTTGATATGTATCTCTTTATTTTTTATAACTTACATACTCTCATTGCGTGCTTTTAAAATTTGCACAATGTGATATATAATATGTATATCTCTGAATTATAGTTTTGTCTTACAGTAGTCATACTTATGCTTAAGGATGTATTTATACGTAGATTGTTTATTTCACAGTATTCACACAACAGAATTTTATACTACAAGCACATGTTTGTGTGTTCCTCTTTTGTGTGTGGGTGTGTGAGTGTGTGGGTGTGTGTGTGGTGTTGGTCATTTGAGTTCCCTGCCGCTTTTATTTTTTTATTGATACATAATATCTCACATATTTATAGGGTACACAGTACATGTGATATTTTGTTACATACATAGAATCTGTAATGATCAAGTCGGAGTATTTGAGATCCATCACCTTGAGTATTTGTCATTTCTATGTGTTGGGAACATTTCAAGTCCTCTCTTCCAACCACTTTGAAATATGCAATACATTGTTGCTAAGTATAGTCACCCTACTCTGTTATGGAACTTTAGAACTTACTCCTGTCTACAGCCATACTACCTGAACGTGCCTGATATTGTCTGATCTCTGGAAGCTGAGCAGGGTTGGGCCTGGTTAGTACTTGGA
The DNA here is from genome assembly GCF_000956105.1 of Propithecus coquereli. Classification (NCBI taxonomy): domain Eukaryota; kingdom Metazoa; phylum Chordata; class Mammalia; order Primates; family Indriidae; genus Propithecus; species Propithecus coquereli. The sequence continues at coordinate 695,956 of NW_012151741.1, forward strand.
TGGGAGAACTTACTCCTTCCAGCTCACTGTATGTGTGTACTCATTAATCAACTTCTCTTCACCCCACCTGTTCTAGCCTCTGGTAACTATCATTCTACTCTCCACCTCCATGAGACCAACTTTTTTAGCTCCCACGTGTGAGTAAAAGCATGTGATATTAGTCTTTCTATGCTTGGCTTATTTTACTCAACATAATGACCTCTAGCTCCATCTATGTTGCTGCAAATAACAGAATTTTATTCTTTTTTTTTTTTTTTCGGCCAAATAGTATTCCATTGTGAATATATACCACATTTTCTTTATGTGTTTGTCTGTTGATGGATACTTAGGTTGATTCCATATCTTTACCTTTGTGAATACTGTTGCAATAAACACAACTATTCATTACTACCAGTAATGCTGGGAGTAGCATTCTCACACATTGAGGTTTTCCTGGCATATATACAAGAATGTATATCTCGAGGCGGAATCGCGGTGTTGTAGAGCACATATATCTTTAGGCTCTCTGTGATATGTTATCCTAATATTTCTCTCTACCACCTGGGCTTCCATGCTTGGCTGCCATTCCAAACAAAAAGAGAAATCCTCTGGGATAAACTGTACCTGGCATGTCGTACTGTGCCAACAGTGTAGCATGAACCCTGTCCTCGGTTACCACTCTCAGGGCACATTCACTCCTAAAGTGCCTACAGAACTAGACATTATTCACATCCTATACGATTAATTTACTTTGTAAGGGGTTTTATGTCCTTACTGTGAGAGAATTTTATTAGATTAAAAATACTATTACCCAATAGGCTCTGAGAAGGTAAAACACAATCTTTCATTTTCTTAGAAAAACACAATCTTTCATTTTCTCTGAGATTTGAAACCAGTGAATAGTAGGTTGTTGTCTAAAAAATGAATTTTGCTAAAGTCATGAAAGCACATCTTAAAAATAGAGAAAAAACCCCTTTATTGGGATTTTGTTATCTGGTTTTAAAATATAGTTGGCAATGAATATTTACTGCATGTAATGCAACAGGATCATAGCTAATCACTCACCAATTTGGATCTAAATATTAATTGTCAAGAGAAAAATCTTTCTCAGAATGAAAAGAATATTTGAGTCTTATGAAAAAGAAAAAACACAAAAGTGACTTTCTGGATTTGAGTTTACAGTAGCAATTAAATAAGCATAATTAAAAAATTGATCTTGGATTAAGAAGTTAATGAGTCATACATCCATGAATGTTTGGGAGAGAAAAAGTACTAAAAAAGTGATTATTAGTTAAAATATTTAAATGAATGAATAAATACAGTCATGTACTACATAATAATGTTTTGATCAACAAAAGACCACATATACCACAGTGGTCCAATAAGATTATAATGCTGTATTTTTACTGTATCTTTTCTATGTTTAAATGTGTTTAGATACACAAATACTTAACACTGTTACAGTTGTCTGCAGTATTCCGTACCGTAGCATGCTGGATAGGTTTATAGGTTTGTAGTCTAGGAGCAATAGGCTATACGAAATAGCCTAGGTGTGTTGTAGGCTATCCCGTCCAGGTTGGTATAATGACAAAATTTCCTAATGATGCATTTCTCAGAATGTATCTTCATTATGAAGCAATTTGTGACTGTAAATAAATAACATGTAACACCTTTGAGAAACTAGTCCGTATCTGGTTTATCTTTGTATCATTTGTGGCTTCAAGCACAATACTTTGTGCATGGAAAATGCTATTAATAAATAGCTGTTGCTGAGTGAATGAATGAATGGATGAACAAGTGATGTTCAAAGTGATGACAAGAGACACACAGGCTTGTTTGCTTTCTTATTGGGAGTAAAATAAGGGAATGGAGAATTAAAATTAGAAAATAATTAATAGTATCATATTTTACTCTAAGTTTAAAGAATTTTTGGTATTAGATGTTTTTGTTGATTCAAAATGAGAAAAGATGGGAGGCCGAGGTGGGCGGATTGTTTGAGCTCAGGAGTTCGAAACCAGCCTGAGCAAGAGCAAGACCCCGTCTCTACTAAAAATAGAAAGA
>NW_012151741.1:699665-707201 GCF_000956105.1 Propithecus coquereli
CTGCCTCAGCCTCCCGAGTAGCTGGGACTACAGGCACGCGCCACCATGCCCGGCTAATTTTTTTTCTATTTTTAGTTGTTTGAGTAATTTCTTTCTATGTATAGTAGAGACGGAGTCTCGCTCTTGCTCAGGCTGGTCTCGAACTCCTGAGCTCAAACGATCCGCCCACCTCGGCCTCCCAGAGTGCTGGGATTACAGGCGTGAGCCACCGCGCCCGGCCAGCACATATGCTTTTGCAGTAGCTGTGATTTGCGCCCTTTGGGGAAAGGTTAAAACCAGTAAAGAGAGTGGGTGGGATAGAGAGAGCTCCCACATTTATGTTCCCATTTCTCTCTCCTTCCTCTGTCCATGACAAAGAGTGGGGTTCACATGTTGTTTAAAGAGTCAGCCCACTCTTGTAGAGCTTATCCCTTTTGAACATTTCTTGGGTAGGGCTTGGAACACTCGGTGAAGACTTTGCACAATTCCTTTGTCACTTGGGTCTGAAAAGCGCTGTTCAGCGTTGTTTTACCCAAGCAAGTCAGAAGTGGCCACCTGACTTGCCTTTCATGACACACAGTTGACATGCGTTGAGGTGGTCACCGCGCACAGCCAGAGTTAGATGCTATTGCATGTTTGCGAGAACAGGAAGGAGCAGCTTAGAGCAGCTATTGGCTGTGGAATTGGAAACACAATTCCACTGCGAAATATTTCCAGAGATACTGCAGGCTAAAGTTTCAAAGTATCTCCAGAGGATTTAGCTTTATTACTCACACTGATGTCAGTGGGAGCTGGCCAGTGACAGCCTTGGCTGCTCTCTGGAACTTTGCCTGGCGACTCCTGTTTCAGCCACTAGAAATTGTTTGTTTCGTGGTCTCTCTCTTCCCCCCGCCAAATAAACCAATCTCAAATATTTGGTGTTAAGGAAACAGCAGAAAAGTAGTCCTGCGGAACAGCTGCCAGCTACGAGCCGTCAGCGGGAGAGTACCCAGGAGCCTCTCTCTCCACGAGATAGATGTTGCTGCGAAAGCAACTCTTGCTCCTGAAAGCTGATCTTCTTGTTGACTTCCATTATAAAACTGGAGACTTGTCCCCCCAGAGAATCTTGACAAATAAAATAGAAACATATTTGAAGGCAGCAAATTTAAAAGACATATTTAAAACTGATTAATGCAATGTGTATGAATATTTAAATGAGTTGGAAATAGTAAGGGTTATTTTTGTCTTTTTAAGTTGGCTTAAATTTGAAAGTAAAATAAATCAGTCCAAATGGGAAAAAATACATTTGGTTCAAGGTTTCCTCATCTCGTGGAAGTCCCCATTGTGTCACATTCTGTAACAGAATGTTGCCTGTTGTTCCCACTGATTGGACAGACTACGCTTCCAGGTAGTTTAAGAAATCTCTTAGCTTATCATTATCATTTTTAAAATAATAAGCGTGTTTATGTGGTTGAAGGAAAGAAGAAAATATAGCAGCACAACAGGAACAGCAATTTAAATGATAAGAAACTGAATTAACCCTATTCATATTACATATTCCGATTTCACGTTCTCCAAAAAGCCTTTTTGCCAAATGCTGTATTAATTCCACAAGGTCTTCATTCAATCCCAACTGAATCCCACTTTATGGACAAAATTACACCTGCCGGAGTCAGGCAGGTCAGACCTAGGGTCAGGTTCCCTTGACTGTCTGCCCTGACCTCATCTCACTTGGAGCATCTGTTTCCTTTGACTCCTTTTTCTTCTCCTGTCTTCTTCCACGTGCAAATTCTGACTTACAATTTAGTCAGTCAGCAACTAAGCAACTATCCCCCTGCCTCTAATTGGTTGATGATATTGGCCAATTAGCGTTGCCCGTCGCTACTCAGGGCCCCTAGGTACGGGATGGTGGCCTGTAGGAAGGACTCAAGGCTACTCTGTGCATCGTCACCCCTCACCCTGCCCTCAGCTCATGCTGGGGAGTGCGGATGTGAACATTTCATGTTCAGGGTCGCGGTGAACTAAAGGTGGCCGGGGATTTTACTGTGGCTTATTTTCCTTTCTCTTGACTTTGGGCAGCCCTGTGACTCCTTGACCAACAGAACAGGATGGACGGGACACCGCACCTGCTCTAGGCGTAGACTGTAAGTGCTCCGGAAGCTTCGCGTCCTTCCCTTCCAGTGCTTGCTGTTAGGGTTCACTCTCCCGGGTACCAGCTGACACACCGTGGGAGGCCCCGTCACATGGAGAGGACACAGGGCACACGCAGGTGTTCTGGGCAGCAGCCACTTTGAGCTTGCAGCCGAATGCTGGCCTCCGCGCCAGCCCTGTGAGCAGGCCACCTCGGTCACGACCGCCCTGCTGAGCCCCCACCAGCTTCCAGTAGAGAAGAACTGCCCGCTGAGCCTCGTCGACCTGCGGATTTGGGAGAGAAAACGCAATAAATGGTGGTTTCAAGCCATCAGGTTTTGGGGTGGTTGGTCGCACAGCAAGAGATGAGAGAAACAGGGATGGTTTTTAGTTATGGTGACGTCAAGATGAGGGACAGGGAGTTTATCTCGCACGAGCCTGCCAGTGTGGTTCTTGCTCAGGAGAATGGTTCGCTGCTCTTGGTCTGGTGCGTAGCTGTGTTAGGACAAAGCACCGAGGTCTCCTTTCCGGGGGAGTTGCTAAGCGTCCTGTCTCCCTCCCCCTGTCAAAGTCGTCACAGGTGACAGGAGGCGCTCGGGCCCCCCGGGGCTGGGCAGAAGGAGCCTCCTTAATTCGGATACACCTCTAGGGTTCTGTCCTGGGGTATGTGGGCCAAAGCTTTCAGGAAGGTTTTTCCTCATCAGGTGCTTGTCCCTGGACGTAAACCTCCCCCAGGGGGCCGGAGTTGGGCCTCCCTGAGCCTCAGCCCCGGGTCTTCTCACGCTCTTCCCGCATCCTCACAGCCTCTCTCCAGGGGACATTTCAGAGAAGAGGACTAAGGTCTATTTATGCGTCCCTGTCCTCCACTGGCCCGGCAGCCTCCTCAAGGGCAGTAATCATGGTTTGTTTATCTCTGCCTCAAGCTTCTGGAAAAGTCTGTCACATAGCCTTCAGCAGAAATGTCTGGAAGCGAGCGGCAGGTTAGAACATTGAAGAATATGCTTGGTTTGCTTGTGTTCAGTGGAGCAGGAGCCTGGCCGTGTCGCGTCCTCTAACTTATACTAAAACTAGTTGATTCACTTGCCGGCCCTGGTCTTTACCTTGGTGTCTGTCTGCTCCCGCCCCACGGTGTCTGGAGCTACCTGCATCCGCATTTTGGGTACAGCAATATCTGCTCACAAACGTCGGAACTAAGTATTCATAATTGTCTTTGTGTTAACTGTCCCAATTCTTTTAACGCCCTGACCTCACGTCTAGTAATTTCCTGACTGTTCTATGCTGCTCAGTGTTTTGATATTACTTCATAAGGACTGATTTCAACGCTTTTTCACTTTGCAAATGCTAAATCTAGCTGAATTGGAGAAGAAATACTCTCACAGTTTTTTGTGACTGTTCAGTAATACTAATCAGTATTGGGATTACTGCAGCATTCTCTGTTGCCAGAGATTTAAGGCTGTCCCTTGTTAATGGTCTCTCTGTGCCCATTCTGTACCAGCGGAATTCATGCTCACGTCTAGCTCTGAATTTCAAGTCATTGTTTTGATCATAGTACAGAAACAGAAGTGTCAATACAGACGGTAAAGTTCTCATTCTTTTTAATCATCTTATTTATCCTGGGAGTGTTCAACCCCCCAATTTTTAATGTTCTTACTATTCCATAGCCGTGCACTGCCGGTTCAACTCTTTCGTTGTGTTGGTTGGTTATGAACAATGCACAAAAGAAATTATAGACTAGATGAACCTTGTTTTTGCCCAAATGTTCTCTTGACTTTTCAGCAAACCACTGAAGCAACTCTGAGGATGTTTCAAAGGGGAAAAGGTGGTAGTAAATATGCTCCATCTGACTCTTTGGATCCACTTTATACTTTTGTTCCCATCCTCCTCTTACATTGCCTTGTAAGCAGTGAAAGAACGGGCCCCATTTCCCTCTGGTTTTCAGCGGGGTTCAGTCTCTGGGAGGCATTGGCCGCAGCCAGAGGGTGGGAAGATAAAGCAACCCTGGTGCACATACCCCCTCCCCACTTCCATCCGTCTTTGCTTCCATACTGTTCTGCCTGTGGCTTTGTTCCCGTACCGAAGGCCATCGCTGCTAAAATGAAGTTCTCCCTGACAAGTGTGTATCTTGCTAATTAATCATGTTTTTTCCCTCTCTGGGGATCACAGTGGCTTCTTACAGTTTCTAGCCCTGAGATTTTTCACCATATCTTCTTTTTTTGTTGTTGTGGTAACTTGCCTATGCCTAGTCAATTGTCCACTCGTTAAATTGTCTTTGACTACTACCTCCATTTTGCTATCTCTTTGCTGCCAGGAACCTTGAGGGTTAAAACTCCAAGTATTTGTCACGCTGTCTCCAATTTCTAGATTACAGAGAACGTTGAATTGTATATTCCGTAAGAGTCAGAGCCATGCCTCATGAATTTGGGCAAAATCTACGACAACATATGTGCCTGCCAATGAATATGAAGTCTTAAACCCACTGCTTCCCAAATCAGTACAACTCTAACCCCAGGGATGCTCCTTTTCTAGAAAGTCTTTGTTAAACTCAGTTTACCTGTTGCTGACAAATGAAACTATTTTTCCCACAGGACACCTGCCAAACATGTTTACTCCTCTTTCCCTGATGTTTTCTCCCTTCACCCCTTCATTCCCATTTTCCCCTCCTTTTTGTACATCTAGGTTGTAATGCCACCTTTGAGGATTTCATAGGAGCCTCACTACGAATCGATCAAATTTAGTTATTTCCCCCTTATTTAATGCTTAGGCCTGGTGGAGACTCAGACCACAGGCTCAGCACTGTGGCCAGTCATTTGCGTGGGACTCCTCAACTTCACTAGCTATGATCCTTGCTTGAGGAATTATTCCTTCTTTTCATTTGAGACCGGGGTTTTTCTTCTTTCATAAGTTTCAAAATGCTTTTATGGTCAGATTGTACTTTTCTTTGTGCTGCTATTTTAAAGAACTTCTCCCACCCTTGCTTGTTTCCTGGCTGTGAAGGGGCGTGTTCCCATTGCCTTTGTCAAAGAAGGGGATGTCTGTCCCTCCGCTTTATTCTCGCAATTCTGTGTGTCGGACATGTAACAACTTGCATATGCTACAACATATTTTACACAAGTTAAAAAATGGCATTTATGGCAGAACCTATGCAATTTTATTAAACCTATATCACAACCGGTAAAATTGATAGAATAATTCTTAAGTCTAATTTATCTAAGTTATTAATATAAAATAATAATAAATTATCTATCTAGCTATCTATCTCTCAGCTTGTAAGTCATCTCATTTATTCAAAAACCCAGCTGACTTATTCTGGTTATGAATTTAAAAATTTACAGAGTGCCCAGAGAAGAGAGTTCAATTTTGATGGAAACCAATCTTCCTTGGATATTACCTTTAGTTTTCTTTTCTGTTTCTGTTCTAACACTTTTCAGGCCCTTTGATGAGTTTCTCCAGTTCACATTTATTACATTAGAAAAAGATATGCCCTTTTCTTACATATAAAGGAAAATGAAAACTCTGTTTTTTATTACCATCTTTGGTACTGTCATTCTGCTTGATCTCAGTAATTAATACACTTGCATTCTTTTCCCTCATTAGGGAAAAGAGATATTTTGGGTACTCTAAGGAAATGGTGAGTACATTTTTGATGACATGTTATCTTTGCAGCACTCTAAATTCTTTTTGTGATAATCATCTCCAAACATAAAGATTATATTATTAATCTACTAGAATTATGGAAATAATTTATGCTACAAATAACTATTTCACTTCTCTTCCAGTTAGAAACTATAGAAACAAGATGTTGAAAATGTTGGACATGTAGTTAAGTGCATTAGAGCCACCTAAAACTGTGCTTTTCCAATCTTTCAAACTCCTATTAGCACAGAAGCCTTTCTTTTTTTGGAGACAGAGTCTTGCTGTGTTGCCTGGGTTAGTGGCTAGAGTACAGTGGTGTCATCATAGCTCACTGCAACCTCAAATTCCTGGGCTCAAGTGATCCTTCCACCTCAGCCTCCCGAGTAGCTGGGACTACAGGCACATGCTACTACACTCGGCTAATTTTTCTATTTTTTGAGGAGACAAGGTCTGTCTATGTTTCTCAGGCTTGTCTTGAACTCCTGGCCTCAAGTGACCCTCCCACCTTGGTCTCCAAAACGGTGGGGTTACAGGTGTGAGATGCCATGCCTGGCTAGCATAGCAGCCTTAATACTAGAGACATTCCTAGAAGAAAAGTAATTCTATGATGCAAGTGGAAAAAATCTATTTTTCTGTTTCAAAAATGTAATGTCCATAGATTTCTTATTTTAGAAGACCAATTAATTAGCACCCTTATCTCAGTAAGAATCTCCTTCTTTTCCTTCTCCTTCTCTTCCTTCTTCAACAAATGAAATGTGTAAATTTTAATTTCCAATGTAGAAAGGATGTTCATGGGTCCTTTTACAAAGTACTTATAAGCTCCTCATAGGACCAACAACTCTTGACAATGGTTGTTATTATTACTATTAATACCTTCAGTTCAAAGTTGACACAGTGTTGAGCCAGACAGTGTAAGTACTTTCCCTAAGGTCACATAATAAGTAGAGGCCCAGCTGAATTCAAACCAAGTTGACTGATGCCAAGATCAGTGCTCTTTCCAGATTACCTTAGCAGATGTATAAAGAAACATGGATCTTTTCCATAAACTTTGCATACTCACAGGCAATTCTAAAGAGAATAACCTTGCTAACTAGGCATGACTTACCATATTGAAAACAAACTGGGTGACAGACAATGGCACTGGGCTTCAATTTAGAGGTGAGGAGTCATGCCCTCTCATCCACGTTCTTTGTTTTGGAAATTTCTAGAGAGGAGGATGTGGCAGGATCTTCCTGTGCTTTACTTCCAAGTCATGTCTTCGGTGTGATTTGCTAGTGCTACTCCTGGAATACTTGACTGACCTTGTCGATAACATTACAGTCTTATGATACTGTCATAAGTGAATTTTTCTCTTTCTAGCCCTTTCGGTTTTGCTGTTTACATGGACCTATACTTCAGAACGAGAAAGATGTTGGGGTGTTTAAAAAATAACTATAATTTTTTTCTGTTACTTTTTTATAGCAGTTTTCCTTTTCTTCACTGAATCTAGCCTTTTATATTGATTCCTACTTTATTAGTTCTGCATTCTCACATTATATTTAATCATAGTCCCAGGAAGAGTAAAAACCCACATATAATACTAAGTCAAGGGAACCATAATCCAGACCTTTTAAAAACCAAGTTATAAGCTTTATACTGAAACATGTATTTATACCATGTATTGGCATGCATCCATGTAATATGATTTGCTCTACATACCAGATTTCATAGAACACACAAATTTTAGTCTTCAAAACATAGTACTTAGTTGGTTACTAGACACTTCAAATTCCTTTTCTCAGTCACCTTACCATCTACCTTTTAAAATTTACTTCA
>NW_012151741.1:708471-710375 GCF_000956105.1 Propithecus coquereli
GTATTTGTTGACCTAATCCTTCCTCGCCTGCTCTGCTTCAAGACAATCTGCCATTTGCAGACGCTTCAACTTTCTGTCATAAAGTCCTGCAAATTGTAGTGGTCCTGTGACTAGTAGGGGCTTTAAGAATATGACTAATGACAGAGCTGATAATTTCTAATTAACGTAGCTAGGTGGAATGAATCGTGCTATGAGGGTGAAACGTTTTTTCCTCTTCTTTCTAATTCTATAAATTTAGCTTGGCCATGGGGCAAAATATACTCTCCAAAGAGTTTTAGCTTTGGGGACTAATTATCTTTTTTCGAGGCCTGGTAATACCGCTAGTCTACTTTTGATATAAGAGCTTAGATTCCTGGAGTCACATATTTAATGTCCCTTTTTGAATGTATCTGAAATGTTCTGAATTTCTAGAATTTTCTTATTGCCTCACAGGATGTCTGAATTTTATGAAAACTTAGGTATCATTTGGCTTAAATTGTTCATAATGTAGATGAAGAAATTGAGGCTAAGGTAATAAAATGGAAAATAGAAAATCATCATCTATCGTAAGCCAAATACATGCTGGATATTATGCTATACCTCCAGCATGCATTATCTATTTTAGAATTTCACATTAACCCTCACTGTGTTAATGGATATCTATTTGACCTTATACTCTCCTGGCCAAGAAGAAAATACTTTAAAACTAATTTGTCAGACTTTCATTGAGAATTATTTTAATTACCAGAGGAGTTAATAACTTTTTCAGAAGCCGTATAAGAATTAAAGGTGATCGAAAACCAATTAAGAGTCAAATTTTTATTGATGTACTGTTCATTCCCCAGTTTCTTTGATCCAAGAGGCAACCTTAATATCTCTTTTACTCATAAGACACAAATGCATTTTAAAATTAATATGTAGAAGGCGATTGTCTAGCATAATCCATTTTCTCTTTCAGTAGTAACAGAAACCTTACTTAATTCCAGGTAGAAATGCATCCAAGTAAAAGATCACATTTCTCAGCCTTCCCTGTGTCTAGGGAGGAAAACTGAGATCTTAACAGAAAATGTTGGGTGAAGCTTGTTCAAAAGCTACTTTTTCCCTTTTCTCCTTCCTGTATTTTTCTGTCTGGATCATGACTGAGATGACTGGAGCTCCAGAAGGACAGAGCACGGCTTCCTGATGGCCTTGGAAAGCCGCCACATGGGCTTTAGCTGCCCACTGAGCAACTAATAGGTGAGAGGATAAATCTTTATGTGTTTAAACTGCTGTTGTCAGACTTCTATTAGTAGCCACAATTCCCAGCTGATACAGAAGCTACGACAGCTTTGGAAGGGCTCATTAGTGTTTCAAACTCTGTTCCATCATTTTGTGGTTTCTTGATGTTGTCCAAGGGGTCACCTGGGACGGGCCTGGTTCCCAAATGCTCTGCTGCCTACCCAATGAAAACATCTCTAATTCCATATGTTTTATTATTTAGACATCTGTATGGCATTTCATTTGAACTAAGGTCCCATAGCTTGAAGTAATTTGAAAACCACTGAGTTCTAGACTAAAGTTCTCATCATATAATTGCTAAAACAATGAATATTTTTCAGGCATCCTTTAAGTGCCTAACATATAATAAATCATTTAACTCTCTCAATAAGCCCATGAGGTAAGTGTTGGTACTATTCCCATTTTTCACTGGAGGAAACTAAGGCACAGAAACATTAAATAATTTTTGCAAATTGTACATCTTGTAAGTGGCAATAGCTGAGATTCAAACCTGGCAGCTTGCTCCAAAATCCAGGCTTCGAAACATGATACTGCCACTACACTCGATTACTAAATTAATGCCTATGGACTGTAAGTGATTTTCTTAAGTTCCAATAGAAAGTTTATAGGAGACCTGAGCCAAGCTCTCAGAGCACTTTAGTCTAATG
>NW_012151741.1:711730-712198 GCF_000956105.1 Propithecus coquereli
TGCAGTTAGTTTTGCAAACCCAGAATTAGAGAAAAAACTGCCTGATTCATGATAAATGTAAAATATGCTAAAATAAAGAAAATTAATTTTGTTTAAAAAATCATGCCTTAAAAGGCAGGAATTTATGTTTCATAAATTTCGATACTATGGATAATTTATAAATATAAGTTAATAGAAATACTGGCATGCAGAAATAGTTTAAAGATGTTCTCCATCTTCTCTGTTCCCGTGAGCCCTTCATTTTAAAACATAAAGTTATATTGATGATGTCATTATGATAGGAAAGAGTGGTTGAGTGGGAAAGGGAATAAAAGGGTGGAGGATAAAAATGAACACTGAAAAAGGGAGAATTTGGAAATCATTTTTCTTTATGTATCAATTCGATAATTTTTTCTTGATTACAAAAGCATTATGGGTTTATGTTCTAAACATATAGACATGTACAAAAAGGTAAACATATATAACCAC
>NW_012151741.1:714734-715584 GCF_000956105.1 Propithecus coquereli
GGTTGCAAATGAATGGCACCCACCCCCAATAAATTCACCTTTCAGCTCCCTGCTTCTTTCTGGAGAATAGTTCTCTTGAAAGTGTAACAGTGACACCATGCTCGGCTGAAATCTTTCCTGCCTCTTCAGCTTTCTGTTAAACATTAATCCCATCTCGCTTCATATACTGCAAACCTTCTAATAATCCCAGACTTTGCAAAGTTTTAAGGATTCTAGAACACAAATAGTCTAGTGTTAGGACAGCTGGTAAAGTCTGTCTCCAGACCTTGCTGCATAAGACCTCCTTAAATCAACTCAGTATCAACTAAGTATGGCTTCATTGCTACCATTTCTTTCACTAATCCATTAAAAAAAACCATTCTCATGACAGTTTCCTTGTAAAAAAAACCCACCAATGCACAATATGACACAGCATATTTTCAATTAGAATTTAGAATTTTAATTCCATTAGAAATTATGGCTGCATAGAAGGAAGGAAATTTTGCTTTTCTGTAGAAAATTTCTACATGCAAACATTTCTCCCACATACACGTATGCTTTTTTAAATGTTATCCCACATAATTTTATGAACTCAATGAAAGTGATTATTTGATCTTTTTTTGCTTTAGATTCAGTGATTATTTCTTTTAGAGCTTTGATTCACACTAAATGTTGAATGTAATTTTCCTACAGTGTAAGAGATTCCAAAAGGGAATCAATTTTCTTTTATAATAGTACAGATGTCAGCTCTTGGCTAGTTTCTCCACTAATGGTCAGAGACAGACTTTTGTCACCATTTCACTCTGCTCTGTACAACATGAAAGAAGGATTGTTCTTTATAAAATGTTCACAAATATGGAGCTGGAATATC
>NW_012151741.1:717039-718667 GCF_000956105.1 Propithecus coquereli
ATCCTTTTTGTATTTCTTTATTTCTAAATTTGCCTGTTTATATTCTTAGCCTATTTTTTGCAACAGGAATGTTCATCTTTTTGCAATATTTTTTAATTTCAAAAAATTTAGGAGGCAAAAGTGTTTTGTTACCTGGATGAATTGTATCATGCTGAAATCAGTGCTTTCGGTGTACATGTCACCAAAATAAAGTACATTGTACCTAATAGGTAGATTTTTATCCCTCACTCCCATCCACCCTCCCCGCTTCTTAGTTTCCAATGTGCATTATACCTCCTTTTTACCAATATAATATATCCCTTGTTTAGGTCCCACTTGTAAGTGAGAACATGAGGTATTTGTTTTTCTATTCCTGAGATATTTCATTTAGGACAATGGTCTCTAGTTCCATCCAAGTTTTGGCAAAAGACATTATTTCATTCCTTTTTATGGCCTAGTAGTACCCCATGGTATATATATATCACATTTTCTTTATCCATTCTTCAGTTGATGGGAACTTAGGTTGGTTCCATATCTTTGTAATTGTGAATTTTGCTGTTATAAACATTTGGTTGCAGGTGTCTTTTTGATATAATGACTTCTTTTCCTTTAGATAGATTCTCAGTAGTGGGATTGCTGGATTGAATGGTAGTTCTACTTTAAGTTCTTCGAGGAATCTCCATACTGTTTTCCACAGAGGTTGTACTAATTTGTAGTCCAATATCCAAAACAGTTTTTCCTAGATTTTCTTCTAGAACTTTTATGGTTTCAGGTCTTACACTTAAATCTTTAATTCATCTTGAGTTAATTTTTGTATGTAGTGAGGGATAGGGATCCAGTTTCATTCTTTTGCATGTGGCTATCCAATTTTCCAAGCACCATTTATTGAATAGAGCATACTTTCCCCAATGTATGTTTTTGTCTGCTTTGTCAAAAATCAATTGATCATAGCCATATGGTTTTATTTCTGGGTTCTCTATTCTGTTCCATTGGTCTTTGTGTCCACCTTTATACCAGTACCATGTTATTTTGGTTACTACTGTATTGTAGTGTAATTTGAATTCTTGTAATGTTACGCCTCCAGATTTGTTCTTTTTGCTTAGGATTGCTTTGGCTATTAGACATCTTTCTTGGTTCCAAATGAAATTTAGGATTATTTTTTCTAGATCTGTCAGAAATGACATTGGAAATTTGATGGGAATTGCACTGACTCTGTAAATCACTTTGGGCTATATGGACATTTTAACAGTGTTGATTCTTACAATCCATGAGCATGGGATGTTTTTCCATTTGTTTGTGTCATCTATTCTTCCTTTCATCAGTGTTTTGTAGTTCTCCTTGTAGAGATCTTTCATCATTTTGGTTAAGTATATTCCTCGGTGTTTTATTTTCTTTGTAGTTACTGTAAACAGTATCAAGTTCTTGATTTGACTCTCACTTTGACTGTTATTAGTATATAGAAATGCTATTAATTTGTGTACATTAATTTTGTAACCTGAAACTTCACTGTATTTATCTAGTAATTCTAGAAGTCTTTTGTTGGAGTTTTTAGGGATTTCTAGGTATAAGATCATATCATCAGCAAACAGAGATAGTTTGACCTCCTCTTTCCTGATTTGGATGCCCTTAGTTTCCTTCTCTTGCATGAT
>NW_012151741.1:718717-720154 GCF_000956105.1 Propithecus coquereli
TTTTCCATTTGTTTGTGTCATCTATTCTTCCTTTCATCAGTGTTTTGTAGTTCTCCTTGTAGAGATCTTTCATCATTTTGGTTAAGTATATTCCTAGGTGTTTTATTTTCTTTGTAGTTACTGTAAACAGTATCAAGTTCTTGATTTGACTCTCACTTTGACTGTTATTAGTATATAGAAGTGCTATTAATTCATGTACATTAATTTTGTAACCTGAAACTTCACTGTATTTATCTAGTAATTCTAAAAGTCTTTTGTTGGAGTTTTTAGGGTTTTCTAGGTATAAGATCATATCACCAGCAAACAGAGATAGTTTGACCTCCTCTTTCCTGATTTGGATGCCCTTAGTTTCCTTCTCTTGCATGATTACTCTGGCTAGGACTTCCAGTATTATGTTGATTAGAAGTGGTAACAGCAAGAGTCCTTGTCTTGTTTCAGTTCTTAGGGAGAATGCCTTTAACTTTTCCCCATTCATTATGACGTTGGCTGTGACTTTGTCATATACGGCTTTTATTATTTTGAAATATGTGCCTTCTATGTTTGTTGAGAGGTTTTATTATGAAGGGATGCTGGATTTTGTCAAATGCTTTTTCTGCATCTGTGTGGTACTTGTTTTTAATTTTGTTTATGTGGTGAATCACATTTATTGATTTGCATGTATTGAACCATTCTTGCATGCCTGGGATGAAACCCACTTGATCATGGTGAATTATCTTTTTCATATGCTGTTAATTTCATTTACTAGTATTTTTTTCCTGTACTAATTCATTATTTATTTATTTATTGTTATCTTTTTTCTTAATTTCAGAATATTATGGGAGTACAAATGTTTAGGTTGCATATATTGCCTTTGAATCACCTGAGTGAGAGCTACACATGTGCCCATCCCCCAGACAGTGTGCACCTCACCCATTAGGTATGAATATACCCATTTCCTCCTCCCCCCTCCCACCTGCCCAACACTAGATGAATGTTACTTCCATATGTGCACGTAAGTGTTGATCAGTTAGAACCAATTTGATGGCGAGTATATGTGGTGCTTGTTTTTCCATTCTTGTGATACTTCACTTTGAAGAATGGGCTCCAGCTCTATACAGGATAATACAAGAGGTGATAGGTCGCCATGTTTTTTTGTGGCTGAGTAGTACTCCATGGTATACGTATACCCCATTTCATTAATCCACTCATGGATTGATGGGCACTTGGGTTGATTCCACATCTTTGTAATTGTGAATTATACTGCTATAAACACTCGAGTGAAGATATCTTTTTTATATAATGCCTTTTTTTCCTTTGGGTAGATGCCCAGTAGTGGGATTGCTGGATCAACAACCAGTCAATACAAAATAATCCCACAAATGAGGGGAATAGGGTATTTTTTAAAGGTAATGGTAGTATAAAGGTAACTATCAGAACCAAGTACAAAGCTTTCTGAAT
>NW_012151741.1:722049-723356 GCF_000956105.1 Propithecus coquereli
TCTTGTTTGATTGCTCTGGCTAGGACTTCCAGCACTATGTTGAATAGAAGTGGTACAGAGGGCAACCTTGTCTGGTTCCAGTTCTGAGTGGCAATGCTTTTAACTTTTCCCCATTCAATATGATGTTGGCTGTGGGTGTGTCGTATATAGGATCCATCTCTCTCATCACTCACAAAAATTAATTCAAGAAGGATAACAGACTTAAATCTAAGACATGAAAGCATAAGAGTTCTAGAAGGAAATATAGAATAAATGTTTCTAGATATCAGCCAAGGCACAGAATTTATGAAGACCCCAAGGGCAATTACAGCAACAACAAAAATAAATAAAAGGGACTTGATTAAATTAAGAAGATTCTGCACAGCCAAGGAAATAATCAATAGAGCAAATAGACAACCTACAGAATGGGTGATAATATTCGCATGCTATACATCCAATAAAGGGCTAATAACCAGAATCTAGAAAGAAGTCAAGCAAATCAGCAAGAAAAAAATCAAACCACCCCATTAAAAAGTGGGCAAAATAACACAAACAGAAGCTTTTCAAAAGAAGATAGACTAAGGGCCAATAAACATATGAAAAATGTTCAATGTCACTAATCATCAGATAAAGGCAAATCAAAACAACAATGAGATATTCCCGAACCCCAGAGAAATGGCTTTTATCAAAAAGTCCCAAAACAGGAGATGCTGATGTAGATGCAGAGAGAAAGGAACACTTATATGCTATTGGTGGGACTGGAAGCTAGTGCAACTTCTATGGCAAATAGTATGGAGATTCCTCAAAGAATCTACCATTTGAACCAGTAATCCCACTACTGGGCATTTGCCCAAAGGAAAAAAAGTCATTTTTTTCAAAAAGACACTTGCATTCGAATGTTTATAGCAGCACAATTCACAATCACAAAGATGTAGAATCAACCCAAGTGCCCATCAATTCATGAGTGGATTAATAAAATGTGGTATATGTACACCATGGAGTACTACTCAGCCATAAAAAATGAGTTAATACCTTTTGAAACCATCTAGATGGAACTGGAAACCATCCTCCTACGCGAAGTATCACAAGAACAGAAAAACAAACACCACATGTACTCACTATTAAATTGGAAGTAACCGATCAGCACTCATGTGTACAGATGGAAGTAAAACTCAGCGGAAATCATTCAGGTGGGAGGGTGGAGCAGGGGATGGGTGAAATCACACCTATTGGGTACAGTGTCCACTATCTGGGTGATGGGCACACTTATAACTTTGATTCAAGCAGTACAAAAGCAATCCACGTAACAAAAACATTTGTACCTCATA
>NW_012151741.1:725831-726942 GCF_000956105.1 Propithecus coquereli
TTGTGTTCTTTTATATCTGCCACTCGACCTTAAAATTTTTTAGCGAAATTAATATTTGATGCTTACATAATTATGTCATTGTTAATATTATTTATAATTGATGAGTCTGTTGCACATTGCTTTCCTTGGTCATGCTTTTATTTTTCCTGAGTTGCTAAGTGATTCATTTTATCTTTTGCTTTGTTTTCTTCTTATGTACCTATTATTAATTTATCTCCTGATTCTCACCAGAAGTGGAAATCTCTTTGCAAGAGTCCAAATATATCACATAATATGTTGCTATTATTTGTTTATTTTGCAGACATTCCTTCTGGGAGACTTCACTGCCCAGTCCGGTCTTTTGCTTTCTGGCTTCCCGACACTGGGCCAGGGCCGCTCCTTCATCACCATTCTGAGGGTTTCCTGAGCCTCGCTTTCATCTGGATCCCATGTTTCTGGGATTTCATGTCTTACTTGTTCTGATTTTGTTCCCTTGATTTTGTGGGGGAACATCTTACAGTAATATAAGAAATTGGTCTTTGGAGTAAAATTGTTTGAGTCTTTACACATCTGAAAGTACCGTTTTTCTTTTCTTTTTTTTTTTTTTAAATCACGTTTGAATCATTGGCTGGGTATAGAATTCTATCTTGGAAATCATTTTCCATCAGATACGTGAAGGCCATGGTAAGTTAATTAATTTTCTTCTAGCTTCCAGTGTTGCTGTTGTGGTGTCTGATGAAATCTTCTCAACTCTCTATTTTGAAACAATTAGAGATTCACAGGAAATTACAAAAATTGTCAAGAGTTCCATGTATTCTTCCCTCAGCTTTCCTCAACGGGAACGCCTGTGCAGAGGTTGCACCATAGTAAATGATACTATCTTTATTTCAATTTCTTTGCAAATGACATTTGGTTTCCTTTCTAAAAGTTCTGGATCATGAAAACTTCCCATCAGTATTCTGGAATTCCGTGATGATATACTTAGTGTGTGTTTTCCTCTTACCCCTTCATTCTGCTCAGCGTTCAGTGAGTCTTCTCTACCTAGAAATTTTACTTAGTTCCTCATAGTTTCCTCTGTTCCACTCCATTGCTATCTGCTCTTTTTTTCTTTCTTGAATTCTATTGTTTTATT
>NW_012151741.1:729361-729690 GCF_000956105.1 Propithecus coquereli
CCTCATAAGCGATAAGAAATGTTCATGTTGCTCTACTAGGAACCAGTGGACAGCTCTGGAGTCTGACAACTGTACAGGAGAACACATTTTTATGATTCATTCTGCTTTAGCTTATGATATGTTCTGTCTCTGGGCTCTTTTTATTCTCAGTGAACTGCTCAAATGAGAAAATAGGCAAGATACAGATAGGGAAGATAGAAAGAGAAAACACCTGGGTCAGAAACTTCTTTTATACATGTATTTTATCTTGCAATAAGGAAATAAATTCTCCAGACTTCTTTAAATAGAGACATTTATTTTCTTTTCATTGCCTTCTTTCCATTTTTTTT
>NW_012151741.1:731681-732004 GCF_000956105.1 Propithecus coquereli
GTCCCACCTGTAACACCATGAAGGTAATATCAGGAAATAGAACTTTTATTATGTTTTGTAAATATCATTCCTTTCTGTGAAGACTCTTACTCCATCGCCTATCCAAATACTCTTTTATGCAAAAGGGACAATTTTCCTTGAAGAAAAATTTGTCTGGATTAAAGTTTTTTGGGTAAATCTATGTTACAGTCGATTTCCTACCGTTTCTCACATTCTGGAACCACCTGTGTGAGGGAGGGCATGGTGAACAATGGTAGAAAATTAGAGAATATTGCAGTTGTGTTGAAAACTTAATTTTCTTTTTCCTTCTAAATTGAAGGAAT
>NW_012151741.1:734079-734574 GCF_000956105.1 Propithecus coquereli
CATTTAAACAACACAGATAAAGAAAAAAAAACCCATAAAATATCCAAATAAACAAAACAAAAACAACAAAGTTTCCTCTAGAGGAATAAAAGTGAAACTAGTTTTTTCTGCAAACAAAAGATAGTTGTGGCAGAGAATTTAGTGCTGGACAAACATCTGTGTCCTCCTGCACATTTTCCTGCCCCTCATGGTTAAGCACAAGCCCGTGAGTAGTGCCGGTCCATGGGCTCTGAGCAGAAGTGACAAGGTCACTTCTGTGTTAAAAATTTTGCAAGCTGCATTTCATCTCATGAAGAGCCCAGTGGGCCCGCAGACCCAGCCTGCGCGATCTCAGATCCTGAAGGCAGAGTTGGAATAAACATTCTTGCCCATCGACGAATCTCCACATGGCTTCCCTGGCGTGTGGATTGAAAGTATTATGAGAAGAAGGTGGGACAAGAGAAACCCTTGCAACTGCTCTTTGCCTTGAACACAGCAAAGCCAAAAGGTTCTCAT
>NW_012151742.1:0-2114 GCF_000956105.1 Propithecus coquereli
AGTTTCTTCCTCTGTACAGTGGAGCAGTTGGACTGTGATACTTAATTATTGCTGAATATCTTTAACTCTGTGGTTCTGTGAAGATAATTGGCAAATGTACTGCTGATGGTCCCAGATTCTTTCCTATGTCACATCAAACACATTACATTGTAATGTCAGATTTCCTGTGTTCTAATTAATTACCTAATGTACTGTCATGACAGAAGCCTAGTAAGTAGTATGTATAGTCTTAGCAAAAACTGTATTTTTCTGAACTAGAATTAGGTTCAGAATTAGTTCATTGTTTAGTATTCTAAATGGTCTGTGAATATAAAATAATTAAAAATAGTAGAGACCTAGAACATCAATGTATTAGATGGGTTCAGCTGTGAATGACAGAAAACCCAAAACAACAAGTGGCTTAAAACAAGATTAAAATTTGTTTCTTCCTCGTGTAAAAGTTGACACAGGTCTGGTATGGAGCTCTATGACATCAAGGACATTTTACCACTTAACCCCTATTTCCGTCTTACCACTATTTCCTCTTAGGTATAAACCTCATTCTTATTGAGCAAGATGGTGGCATCCACATTACAGGAAACAGGATGGAGAAAGAGGTGAAGCAACAGGTAGAAGGTACCCATCAATACTGTGTTCAGCATGATTCCCAATTTCATGTGCATCCATTGCATTGGCCAAAACTGAGACATGTGGTCATGTACAGCTGCAGGGAAGGCTGGGAAGTGTATTTATGTGCCCAGCCAAGAATTGTAATTAAGTGAAAGAAAGGGGGAACAGATATTGAGGAAGGGGTAGGAGAGCAAACCATCAGTCTCTGCCACAATCTTTTTAACAATAAACAAAAGGGAAAACCAAAAAGCATTTGCCATTATATCTCTTCCTCTAAAGAAGAAGTGTTCTGTGTTTCTGTTAGCTGGTATTGATTCTCTAAGTGGAAATGTCCTTTTAGAGGAGAAGGGCTGACGACTTAATGGAAACATCTCTTAAGAATATGTCATTCTCTTTTCTGTAATCGTGTTAGTGCAGGGAATCTTCTAAAACAGAGCTGCTAGATACATTTCCTGGTTTGAATTCTGGAGTTGATATCATGGTTTATCACCCAACTTCTTGTGAATTTAGTTAAGTGTGAATTTTTCCACTGAGCCCTTTAGCCTCTGGAGGAAATGATCAAGTAGAGAATAGACTTGACCCTAGATGTCCAGTGACCTTACTGGGAGCATATACCTTGTAAGGCTTCATCTGACCTGAGCCACCTATCTTTCATTCCTGATCTTGAAGGGGGAAAAAAAATTATAAACTTTTATAGTCTTTAATATATCCATCTATGAAATCGGAATAATAGTGCTCTGCATGATGAAGACTAGTAATTGTCTTATAAAATTCCAGGGCTAATGATATTGCAAGTCTTGACTCTTTAAGATCCATTTAGAGGGAGATTATTCACTGTTCTGGAATTATTCTGACGTTTTCAGAATTTTCGAAAATGTAAAATGAGCAGAATCTGACTCAACCCCCAGAAGATTGAAATAACATGTTTCATCTGCCCCATTGTCTCAGTTCCATTGCCTGCCTAAAATCATCTTAAGGATGAAGTCTTCCAATATCTTTCTTAAAAGAACTAGAAGATCATAGTAGGTTAAGGGAGGACTTTAAGGCAGTGCTTAAGACCATAATATCTAGAAACTTAAGGTAATTATCACCAGTGTCAAACTACCAGGCAGCCTGCATACTTTGCTGGCTTCGTAACTATTTGAGGATTGCTAAATTAGTCATGAGCATCTTCAATGCTGTTTTGTGGCTATAGAATTTTCCTTCTACAAAATTAAGATCCGTGGCTAGGCGTGGTGGCTCACGCCTACAATCCTAGCACTCTGGGAGGCCTAGGCAGTAGGATCGCTTGAGATCAGGAGTTTGAGACCAGCCTGAGCAACAGTGAGAGTCTACTAAAAAATAGAAAAAAAATTAGCTGGGCAACTGAAAATAGAAAAAATTAGCTGGGCATGGAGGCACGTGCCTATAGTCCCAGCTACTGGGAAGGCTGAGGCAGAAGGATCACTTGAGCCCAGGAGTTTGAGGTTGCTGTGAGCTAGGCTGACGCCTTGGCACTCTAGCCC
>NW_012151742.1:11994-12350 GCF_000956105.1 Propithecus coquereli
CCTATTTCTTTTCACTGCCATGATGTACTTACAATGTGAAGTTCAACTTGAGAGTATTTTCCTCCTTTATAACTTGTATTTCATTCCATCCTCCTATCTCAGCATTACTGTGTTCTTTTTCCCATAGCCCATACTCTTAAGAGTACCACCATCAGTTAATCGAACCATGAATCAAATAGCAATTGGTAGTTAAATGTTGATAGGCAGATTCTTTGTAAAATTATAGTGCATGCACAGTCATACCTAGGATAGAGAGGTCAAAAGGGAATATGAGACTTCCAAGTTGAATTCTTATCCATCATCAAAGTGAAGTCTCATAAAGATCTGATGGAATGATTTAAATTGAAAATTGAGCC
>NW_012151742.1:12400-12739 GCF_000956105.1 Propithecus coquereli
TCCACCCCCTCTTCACATTGTCTTTTGTGTCTTTCGTATTTTCTTAATATAGATTGTGTATATTTACTAATAAGTATTCTTTTTTTTTTTTTAAGAGACAGGGTCTTGCTCTGTCACCCAGGCTGGAGTGCAGTGTGTGCGATCGTAGCTCAATGTAGCCCAAACTCCTGGGCTCAAGCGATCCTCCTGCCTCACTCTCCCACGCAGCCAGGACTAGAGGTGCATGACACCATGCCCAGCTAATTTTTTTTATTTTTTGTGGAGACGCAGTCTCACTATGTTGCCCAGCTATATTCTTTTGTGTTGTTCTTTTAATGGCATTCTTTTTTATTTTACTAT
>NW_012151742.1:23279-23602 GCF_000956105.1 Propithecus coquereli
TCCCCCCACAGGTAAGGGGAGACTACTGTACATAGCAGAGCAAGTTGAGTGCGTTCTACCTCCATTGCCATCAGAGTCTGGAGGCTTTTTGTGAAGACATATCTATATTTTCTATGTTTTCTTCTTGAGCCAGTTTTGGTTATTTATATTCCTATGAAATGTTTTTCATCCAGGTTTTAAAATTAATATTTGAGGCCGGGCGCGGTGGCTCACGCCTGTAATCCTAGTACTCTGGGAGGCCGAGGCGGGCGGATTGTTTGAGCTCAGGAGTTTGAAACCAGCCTGAGCAAGAGCGAGACCCCGTCTCTACTAAAAATAGAAAG
>NW_012151743.1:0-339 GCF_000956105.1 Propithecus coquereli
GCTCCATATCACCCCATCAGAACAAAAGGTCCAGCTCTCATTGAGAACAGTTTCTGAAGGGCTTGGCCTGTCAAATCAAGATTCTTTCTACATTACAGAAAGACAATCCTATCAATGGTATGGAGAGGTCAGAGGGGAGACCCTGGGCACGAGGAGATGTGGTAAGAGACCAGCATGACAATCCAGGAGGGAGGCGCACAGGAGGAGTGTTGTAGGTTGAACTAGGAACCCCCAAAAAGATATGGTGAAATCCTAAGCCCTGGTACCTGGGACTATAACCTTATTAGGAAATGGGGTCTTTGTTGATGTGATCAAGTTAAAATGAGATCATGTTGGACT
>NW_012151743.1:11660-12913 GCF_000956105.1 Propithecus coquereli
CAGTGTAAAATTCTATATTATTTTTTTATTCCAGTCAAATTTAGCAGTGGGGGGTTGAATACCAACATTAGTGACACTAATGTTAATAAGTTCTGATAACCCACTACCATCGGACCAGCCCCAACCCAGAATCTTAGCAAGTGGATTGTAATCTCTTTGTGGGCAGGGGCACGGCAGGTTGCTAGGCCCATAGTAAGTGCTCAGAAAATATGTGTAAATCAATGTGTTGTGACGAAAATTCACCTAAACTTTCACACACAGCTAGCTCACTCTTCCCAGTAACTCACCCATCACAGAATCCGTGAAGACAAATCAATGAACAAATTATACTCACATCTGGTTCAACTTCATCCCTAAAAGCATGTGCTTCAGAAACATCTATAAATGAAAATCTGCAGCTATTAAGAAAGTTGTTAAACAATGCAGTGCCTACAATAATTTCAGATTTTCAGAAATTTTATTTCCTCACTGTCCAATCAATATGTTGATGATACAGGCATTGAGAATCCTCACTAAAATTCTCACTTTGATTTTTGTATAAATACTCTGGGCTTATATAATAGGTAAAACAAAAGTCAAAATGAGATCAAAGTTATTCACACATCACATAACTGAGACTTATCAAAGCAAGGCACAGTGCTATTTGGTGTGGTGGAAAGAGGACAGAAAGTACAGAAGTGATTAAGGCGTCGGGTTCTGGCTTTTAAGAAAATAAATAAGAATAATAATAAAAAAGAATATAAGTCAGAACACAGCAAGCAGCTCACAAGTTTGTCTAGCACCTGTCCGAAGGCAGGTCAGGCCGTCGCTCCCGCTCTCACAGGGCTGGTCAGAGCTCACCGGCGAAATGCGGATGGGGCCGCCTCACCTCTCTGCGAACCCAGTTGACCTGAGCTGACCAGTGGACCTTAAAGTCCTCACTTCAGCTGAACTCAGTCACCATACTTCTCGGTTCCTGCTGCCAGGTCACTGAATGGTGCTGAGGTGAGGGGACCCTAAAAGACTTTACAAATTCATGCCATTCACTTTCATTTCCTTCACCCAGGTGGATCTAGATTCCTCACCACCCAGGTGGGCACAATAGCTCTTCTGAAATTCCACTTATCCCCAACGCTCAGTCTCTCCCTTCCTGCCTCTCATGCAGAGAGATCCTCAGACAGACAGCCCCTCAGCTCCTCCCACCTCAGAAGGACCTTGCATCTTTTTTTTTTTTTTTTTTGAGACAGAGTCTGGCTCTGTTGCCTGGGCTAGAG
>NW_012151743.1:15863-16081 GCF_000956105.1 Propithecus coquereli
AAACTATTCTGTATGATACTGTAATAATGGATACATGTCGTTATACAGTTGTCTAAACTCCTACAATGTGTGACACCAAGAGTGAACTCCAATGTAAACTATGTACTTTGGGTAATAAAGATGTATTTATGTAGGCCAGGCGTGGTGGTTCACACCTGTAATCCTAGCACTCTAGGAGGCCATGGCGGGAGGATTGCTTGAGCTCAGGAGTTCGAGAC
>NW_012151743.1:18791-19257 GCF_000956105.1 Propithecus coquereli
TAGTTACCTTGAGATGACTTCACTGAAGAATACAGAGCTAGGCATACCGTAGCTAAAAACAACTGACTTGGTTCATAAAGTGCTCTTCAATTTTGTATTACTCACAAATCAATATATAGTATTGCAGAAAATCCAGAAAGTGCAAAGTAATGAAAGGAAAGTTAAACGGCACCAGTTAGCTCATAATGGCACCATTCAGAGAAACCAGTGTTCCTGCTGACATATATCCTTTTAGTCTTGTGCATGTGTGTGCATGTGTATGCGTGTGCATGTGTGTGCACGTGCATGTGTGAGAGTGTATGTGGACAGAACAGGGGAATTCACTTGAACAAGATAATAGGGTTTTGTTTTTCTTTTTGTTTTTTTTTTAATTTTTTTTTGAGACAGAGTCTCACTCTCTTGCCTGGGGCGAGTGCCGTGGCGTCAGCCTAGCTCACGGCAACCTCAAACTCCTGGGCTCAAGCAA
>NW_012151744.1:0-2634 GCF_000956105.1 Propithecus coquereli
AGTGTCACTATCCACGCTAGAAAAAAAGGCCACTGAATCAGTTGATCAATTGGTAAACCTTTCCTTCCAATAATCTATTCAGTCACATCAAAGTTTTATAAACTTTTAATAATTATTCTACCTCTGTTTATTGAATTATTTCCTTTTTTGCTGTGGAGTAGTTAAAGTTCCTTATATATTCTGGACATTAACCCTTTGTCAGCTATATAGCTTGAAAACACTTTCTCCCATTCTGTAGGTTGTCTCTTTGTTCTTATAGTTTTCGTTGGTATGCTAAAGGTTTTTAGTTTGATGTAATCCCATTTGTCTATTTTTGTTTTTGTTTTTGTTGCCTGTGCTCTCAAGGTCTTATTTTAAAAATCTTGCCCAGCCCAGTATCGCAAAGCATTTTTCCTAGTTTTCTTCTAGTAGTTTCATAGTTTCAGGTTTTACATTTATGTCTTTAATCAATTTTTATTTCATTTTTGTATCTGGTGAGAAGTAGGGTCTAGTCTCATTGTTTTGCATGTGGATATCCAATTTTATGAGCATCATTTATTGAAAAGAATCTCTTTTTCCCAATTTGTGTTCATGGCACCTTTATTAGAAATCAGTTGGCTTTAAGGTGCATGAATTGATTTCTGGCCTCTCTATTCTGTTCCATTGGCCTATGTATCTACATTTATGGCAGTGCCACACTGTTTTGGTTACTATAGCTTTGTAGTATATTTTGAAGTCAGGTAGTATGATGCCTCAAACTTTGTTTGTTTTGTTCAGGATTGCTTTGGCTGCATGGAATCTCCATATGGACTTTAGGATTTTTTTTTTTTTCTTTTCCTGTGAAGAATGTCATAGGTACTTTGATAGGGATTGCATTGAATCTGTAGATTGCTTTGTGTAGTATGACCGTTTTAACAATATTAATTCTTCCAATCCATGAATATGAACTATCTTTCCATTTATTTGTGTCCTCTTCAATTTCTTTCATCAAAGTTTTATAGTAATCTTTGTATAGATCTTTCACATCCTTGGTTAAGTTTATTCTCAGTATCTTTTTAAAGTGACTATTATAAACGGAATTACTTTCTTGATTTCTTTTTCAGATAGTTCACTATTAGCATATAGCAATGCTGCTATTTTATGTTGGTTTTGTATCCCGAAACGGAATTTGTTTATTACTTCTAATAATTTTTGGTGGACTCTTTAGGGTTTTCTCTATGTAAGATCATGTTATCAGCAAACAGAGACAATTTGACTTCCTCCTTTACAAATTGGATGCCTTTTATTTCTTTCTCTTGCCTAATTGCTCTGGCTAGGACTTCAGTACTATGTTGAATATAAGTGATGAAAGCATCCTTTTTTATTCCTCATCCCAGAAGACAGGCTTTCAGATTTTCCCCATTCAGTATAATGTTATTTCTGCATTTATCCCATATGGCCTTTATTTTGTGGGGGTACATACCTTCTATAACTAACTTGTTAAGAATATCCATCATGAAGAGATATTGGATTTTGTCAAATACTTTTTCTTCAGCTATTGAAATGACTCTATGGTTTTTGTCTTTCTTTCTGTTAATGTGGTGTATTGCATTTATCGATTTGTGTATGTAAATTATTTTTGTGGCCTGGAGATGAATCCCACTTGATCGTAGTGAATGAACTTTTTATTGTACTGTTGGATTCAGTTTGCTGGTATCTTGTTGAGAATTTTTGCATCTATGTTCATTAGGGCTGTTGGCCTGTAGTTTTTTTTTGTTGTTGTTGTTGTTGTTGTTTGTTTTTGTTGTTGTGTCCTTGTCTGGTTTTAGAATCAAGGCAATTATGACCTCATAAATTGAGTTTGAAAGTGTTCCCTCCTGTTCAACTTTTTGGAATAGTTTGAGAACTGGTATTATTTCTTCTTTATATATTTGGTGTAATTCAGCAATAAAGGCTTTAGGTCCTAAATTTTTCTTTGGTGGAAGACTTTTTATTATTGATTCAATTTTCTCTCTCATTATCATTTCATTCAGATTTTCTATTTTTTCATGATTTAATGATGACAGGGTGTATGTGTCCAGGAATGTATCCATTTCTTCTATGTTATCAAATTTGTTGGTGTATAGCTGTTCATAATAGCTTTTCTAGTTTCTTGAGGTACATGATTAGTATTAGAAATATTTCACTTTTTTTGATATAGGCACTTATTGCTATAAACATCCCTCTTACAACTTCTTTTGCTGTGTCCCATAGGTTTTGGTATCATGTGTTGCCATTCTCATCTGTCTCAAGAAAAATTTTAATTTTTCTTTTAATTTCTTCATTGATCCATTGGTTTTGGGGGAGCATATTGTTTAATTTCCATGAATTTGTACAGTTTTCAACACTTCTCCTGTTATTGATTTCTAGCTTTATTCCATTGTGGTCTATACTTGATATTATTTTGATTTTTTAAAATTTGTTAAGACCTGTTTTGTGACCTAAAATATGGTCTATCCTGGAGAATGTTCCAAAATGCTGTTCAGAAAAATGTGTATTCTGCAGCTGTTGGATGGAATGTTATGTAAAATGTCTGTCAGGTCCATTTGGTTTATGGTGCAGTATATATTTGATGTTTCTTTGTTGATTTTTTGTCTAGATGATTTGTCCATTGCTAAAATTGAATTGCTTAAGTCT
>NW_012151744.1:13290-14083 GCF_000956105.1 Propithecus coquereli
TTTCATTTCAGTATAGTGTAACGAACCCAGTGACCAGTATAAAATCAATTGTTAATAACACCTAAAATACATTGCCATAAAAATGTAAACTTTATCTAAAAAAACAAAGTCAGTCTTGACCAAAATCCCTAATTCCAGCCCTTCTCTGAGGTAGTTACAATCAGGAATTTGGTATTTATCTTTCCAGATGTCTGACAAAGCCTTTAAATTCTTAATACTTACTTTTACGTGAATGTTACTATGTGCTGCACAGTATTTCCTGGTATGGAAATACAATTATACATTTTATTTTTCCCCTGTAGATGAGCATTTAGATTACTTGCAATGTTTTTGTTGTTGCATGAAGTATATACAAGCAATGCTTAAGAGAACAACTTCTTTCTTGTTCACACAAGCAAACATTTA
Source organism: Propithecus coquereli (assembly GCF_000956105.1). Classification (NCBI taxonomy): domain Eukaryota; kingdom Metazoa; phylum Chordata; class Mammalia; order Primates; family Indriidae; genus Propithecus; species Propithecus coquereli. Next base: position 13,696 of record NW_012151744.1, read on the forward strand.
TCTAGGGTTGATTGTAGGTGCAAATACAAATTAAAAATAAGAGACTTAATTCTCCCTGTTGAAAAAAAGGGAACAGATTCTCCAAGCTGCCTCTGCCCCTTTTCTGAGATTATCTACGTTAGAAATTTTGTAAATTCCTTTTCTGTTGATTTAGCAATAAGTCTTCCTTTTATACTGGTAAATGTCTGAACATAACCTAATTTCTGGTTAGCAAAAACCACTTGAGAACATGCTATGCTTAGCACTGTATGTACCTGAGGACTGGCTTAAATCTGCATCCTGTCATCAAGTTACTATTTTAACCATAATTCCTTTATGCATAGAGTCAACTATTGCACACATTACACGTCATTAGCAATGTCTTTGATTTATCATTAAATCATCATTT
>NW_012151744.1:15473-16070 GCF_000956105.1 Propithecus coquereli
TTTCATTTCAGTATAGTGTAACGAACCCAGTGACCAGTATAAAATCAATTGTTAATAACACCTAAAATACATTGCCATAAAAATGTAAACTTTATATAAAAAACCAAAGTCAGTCTTGACCAAAATCCCTAATTCCAGCCCTTCTCTGAGGTAGTTACAATCAGGAATTTGGTATTTTATCTTTCCAGATACCTGACAAAGCCTTTAAATTCTTAATACATACTTTTACGTGAATGTTACTATGTGCTGCACAGTATTTCCTGGTATGGAAATACAATTATACATTTTATTTTTCCCCTATAGATGAGCATTTAGATTACTTCCAATGTTTTTGTTGTTGTTGTTACATGAAGTATATACAAGCAATGCTTAAGAGAACAACTTCTTTCTTGTTCACACAAGCAAACATTTATCTAGGGTTGACTGTAGGTGCAAATACAAATTAAAAATAAGAGACTTAATTCTCCCTGTTGAAAATACGGGAACAGATTCTCCAAGCTGCCTCTGCCCCTTTTCTGAGATTATCTACGTTAGAAATTTTGTAAATTCCTTTTCTGTCTCTTTGAAATGTGTGCAAATCTTTTTTTTTTTTTTTTT
>NW_012151745.1:0-384 GCF_000956105.1 Propithecus coquereli
ACTTGCTTTTACATTTAATAAAATATCTTTGTTTCTTTAATAGATAAATGCACATGTCTAATTCTTCTGAAGCACTACTATTGTCCATTATTTATGTAACCATTTCCATAATAATGCATATTTCATTCCTTTACAAATATTCAATATCATAAATGACATTTACAACTATGTAGACAACCATAATATCTTGTGCATGTAACTTTGATCATATCTTGACTATTTTGTATAATAGAATACTAAAAGTGGAAGAGGCAATCAAATCATATGTCAAAAGTTTATGTTAGAAGTTTTAAACCATAAAATTATAACATGCAGAAAGAACCAAATAATATTAGTACATTTCTTTCTGAATCCAGTTTCTTTAAGAATATCTTCTCCGCTCTG
>NW_012151745.1:2394-3017 GCF_000956105.1 Propithecus coquereli
AAGAAGCACTTATTTATCAGAAGTTTCATTATTGGACTTAAAGAATAGTGTGACTTCCAAAAATTTTAACACACTTCCAGGGTATAGCTTACATACTGAGAACATTCTTCTTCATTTCTCTGATGATGTTAGTAGATAACAAAGGAGGAAAACTTGTATATCAAAATGTAACACTATATCCTTGGACATAACAAAAACAACAACAAAAGAAAATGATCCTTTCAAAATGGTAAATTGGCTTTTAAATATGTTTTAAACTTCAATGAAGTTTCTAAAATAGACAGGAATAAGATAAACAATGACCTGTAGGGGGAAAATCAAAGACTGACAGACACCACTGCTCTAATAGGTGCCGCCGCTGGTAACAAACCACCTGTATCCATCAAAAGTCGATTCAAAAAGATTGAAGGCGAGGCCTCAACCCTGATTGAAATGAAATGTCAGCAAGGATAAGAGAAGAAAGATGGAGATTATATTAAAAAGAGAAACTATGTTCAGAAATAAGCTTTGGGACATACAAGAATCTAAAATGGCATCTCTATCCAGCTGAGCAAATTCATGAGGTCTAGAAAACTAGGTTAGTTTGTCTTTTTGAAGCACTTGTTGAATTCAGAGTTGAATTT
>NW_012151745.1:4632-5194 GCF_000956105.1 Propithecus coquereli
TTTAAAACTGTTGAAAACTGAAGACAAAGAGAAAATCCTAAAAGCAGCTATAGAAAAAATTTAAGATTATTTTCCAAGGAGTGACAAGTAGACAGATGATTGACTTGTCAAGAATGGAATGGAAACAATGGATTTGGGCTGGAATACAATAAAATGATATCCTCTAAATGCTGGGGAAAAATCTGCCAGCCTAGAACTTTATACCCAGTTACAATATCCTTCAAGAATAAAGGTTAAATGAAGATGTTTTCAAAATTAAATACTCATAGCTTTTCACTAAAGTAAGTGCTAGAGAAAAAATTGTCCCCGATGGAAGCTTGGCGATTCACAAAGTGATGAAGAACAAAAACAACAAAAAAGGATTAACATGAGAGTAAATATAAATAAACTTTGCTTACATTAAACAATCATAAAAATGTCTCCTGAGATTTAAAATATAAAGAGAAATAAGTCCATCTATATGCTATTTATTTAAGTCCATCTCTATGCTATTTATGAGACATGTTTAAAATGTAAAGGAACACAAAAGTTAAAAATAAAAGGATGGCAGGGAAATGCAAAT
>NW_012151745.1:8579-9060 GCF_000956105.1 Propithecus coquereli
GTAAGCCATCAGATCATGATTACTGCTTTTTATAAAGATTAAACAAGTTTGAATTGGTTCTTTTCCCACACACATAAAGAGAAGAATCCTGAATAACAATGTATATTAAATTGTTACAAATATTTCATACTTCAGTTCCTTATAGGATATACATAATGTCTAAAGACATATTTTCTTAGAAAAATAAGATTTCATGTAGAATGTATACAAAATAGAATTATGTATCATAGAAAAACGACTCTTGCAGTACCAGGATATGACAAAGCACAATCTGAATAATGATGGTTCAATGTTTGTTTGTTTCTGGCCTGGTATTTTCTAAAGATCGTATTACATTAAAATACTACATTTAATTTATTCCTTAGCCACAAATGCCAATAGAGTAACAGAACATTAGATTTGTGGAAATCCATGTAGATGATCTAGTATTATTTTGAATGCAGATGTGGTATTATTTTAACATATAATATGATATGATATA
>NW_012151746.1:0-381 GCF_000956105.1 Propithecus coquereli
AAATTTTTTGAAAGACAGAAAAGAAGAAATAAAAGAAGAAAAAAAGAAATAGTACAAACAGAAAACAAATAGCAGATAGGTAGAATTAAACCCAACAATATCAATAAGTATATTAAATATAAATGGACTAAAAGTAAAAAGACAGAACTAAAATAATGAACAATAGTCTATGTATCAGAAAGGAGATAATCAGACTCCAAACACTGAAAAGCTATTCTTGTTCAGGAGATGAATAAAGATACCAATGAGATTTAGACTTTAAGTGTTCATGTTAAAATATCTAAGGTACCTACTAAAAGAATCAACCTAATAAGCTTTCTGGGTTATTCTGAATTTGACAATTAAGTATCATCATGTAGGTCTCTGAAGTTACAAGGTTTG
>NW_012151746.1:3331-4463 GCF_000956105.1 Propithecus coquereli
TGTATTTTCAGTTACCTCTAGTCCATTGCAGTTTGGAAATAGGTGAGTATCGTACAACAATATATTTTGAGGCTGGGAGTACAGCATGGTGCACACCTGTACTCCCAGCAATTTGGGAGCCCAAGGCAGAAGGATCACTTGAGGCCAGGAGTTCAAGACCAGCCTGAGTAGCATAGCAAAAACCCATCTCTACAAAAAATTAAAAAATTAGCCAAGCCTGGTGGCACACGCCTATAGTCCCAGCTGCTCAGGAGGCTGAGGCAGGAGGATCATTTGAGACTAGGAGTTTGACACTGCAGTGAGCTATGACCAGGCCACTGCATTCCAGTGTGGGTGACAAAATGAGACCCTGTCTCAAAAAAAAGATATTTTGAGAGAGCGAGAGAGAGCCCACATTCACATAACTTTTATCATAGTATATTGTTACAATGGCTCTATTTTATTTTTTTGCTGATCTCTTACTGTGCCTAATTTATAAATTAACTTTCATCATAGATATGTATGAATAGGAAAAACTAGTATACTATGTATAGTATATATAGGATTTGGTACTATCTGCGGTCTCAGGTATTAACTGGGGGTCTTGGAACATATATCACCCTTAGGTAAGGGGGGACTACTGTACACAATCTGAAGTATTTTGTTACAGCAGCCCAAATGGACTAAGATGGTGTGTTTTATTTTATTTTTCATGCAGGATTGAATCTTGACACTTACTGTTTTTGACAGTATGAGCTAGGCACTTGGCTAAGTACATATCTCATGTAATCTTTCCAGCAACTCTATGAGACATTTTAGATTTAAAAGCTGAGTCTAGAGAGTTTAAGTGATAAACTTGCCCAGCGCCACACAGGGAGTTCATGACTCAATCCAGATCTCCACCCCAGATGTGTCTGGCTTCCAAACCAAGCTTTTAATTTCAATGCTACCCTTTTCTCTCCCTCTTCCTCTCCCAGGGCCATGGCAGAGTCTGCCACGTAGTAGGTGCTAAGTCAACGTTGGCAAGTCTGAATTGTTGCCTAACTCAGGTCCTCAATTCAGTGTAATATGGCTGAATAACTATTATTACCATTGTTCAGTTCGACTTTTGGACGTATGGCTGGGAGCCCAGGTGCTATAAATCTGTAGATGG
>NW_012151746.1:4513-5654 GCF_000956105.1 Propithecus coquereli
TAGAGAAACAAAAATCTTCATAACACTAAAGTATTGACTAGTGAGCTGGTCACTAAAACATTTTGTTCGCACTCAAGTATTACTTCCATTACACTGGTTTCTAGCCTTACTCCTCTCACCTATGGCTTTGTTAGTTTTCTTCCACTTGTTGGTTGTTGTAAATATCTGATGATGTAATGGAAATTCAAAGGAAATTGATGAAGAGGAAAAGCGCAAATATCGAAACAGATTCAGGATTTCATGAAGTTAGTGAAAGTGTTGTTGGATAATTTCTCCACTCACACTTACACTACAGACAGAGGAGGAGCTGGCAGAGTTAAACTAGTTAAAAACTGAAGAGGAGAAAAACAACAAAGATGACCAGTGCTTCAAAAGAGAATAATGGTATCATCTAATGACTGGAAGAGGCTCACGGGAAAACTAATAAAGCTCAGAAGTATTCGCCCAATATGACCCTGTTTGTTTATCGTGCTGTGAAAGTCAAACAAAATTAAGACAGTTACATTGTGCTAAGACACAATTTCATCTAAAAAAAAGTCCCCCCCAAACAATCAGCATTTGGTAATTTCTATTTTTAATGAAAAAAATTAGCACATTTAACACTATAATCTGTATTTTATTAATAGAAAATTTAAAAAGACTTGTTTTTATGCTTTCCATTTTATATTTTCAAGGTATGAGCCTATTCAAACCTTTTCCTTCACTACTTACAATGAATATTCAAGTTTTGTTTTAAGATTTTCTTTAAGCGATATTTTATTGATACCACTTATCCTCAGAAAAATGAGGACTGCCTGTGTCTACTTTCTTTTACTTGATAAGTGTCTTTCTGCATAGTGTTTATTACACAGGTACGTGCTATGGTCTGAATGTTCATGTTCCCCCAGTACAGCAGTGTTGGGAGGGGGGAATCTGGGAGGTGATTAAGTCATCAGAGCAGAGTCCCCTTCAATGGGATTAGTGCCCCTATAAAAGAGTCCCAGGTGAGCTTGCTCCTTCTGCTATGTGAGGACACAGCTAGGAGGCACCATCCATGAGGAACAGGCCCTCACCTGACACTGAATCTGCTGGTGCAGTGATCTCGGACTTTCCAGCCTCCAGATCTGTGAGCCACAAATTTCTATTTATTTTTATTTCAATG
>NW_012151746.1:7034-7343 GCF_000956105.1 Propithecus coquereli
CAAACAATCCGCCCACCTCGGCCTCCCAGAGAGCTAGGATTGCAGGCGTGAGCCACTGCGCCCGGCCGTTTTTGGACTTTTTAATAACAGCAATTCTGATGGGGTAAAGTGACATCTCACTGTGGTTTTAATTTGCATTTGCCTGATGATAAGCGACATCAAGCATCTGGAGGCATCACATTACCAGACTTCAAACTACACTACAAGGCTATAGTTACCAAAACAGCATGGTATTGTTACAAAAACAGAGACATAGACCAATGGAACAGAGAGAGAACCAGATATAAAATCATCTACTGACAATCAACT
>NW_012151747.1:0-776 GCF_000956105.1 Propithecus coquereli
AAGAGGTCCAGTTTATCAGGTTTTTGTTTCTTTTATGGACCACACATCGTGTCATGTCTAAGAAATCTTAACCTAACTCGGAGTCACGAAGATTCACCCCCATGTTTTTTTCTAGAAGATTTATAGTTTTAAATTTATATCTATGACCTATTAATCTTTGCATAAAGTCTGGATCAAAGTTTAGGGGTTTTGTTTTGTTTTTTGGTGGCCTATGTATAAACAACTGTTCCAGCAGTGGAAAAAATCTTTTTTCTGTATTTTTTCAGAGAACACTATCTTTAGTTTTCTTTGCATCTAGTGGAAACTGTCTTTTCTTAGAGACTGAATTGTCTCTGCACTTTTGTTAAAAATGAGTTGTGTGTGTATATATGTGGAGAGAGAGAGAGGTAGGTCTGTTTTTGGACTTCTGTTCCATTGATCTATTTGTCTCGATGCCAGTACCACATTTGATTACTGTAGTTTTATAATGAGTCTTAAAGTCAGGTAATGTAAGTCTTCAGGTTTTGTTCTTCTCTTTCCAAGGACCTATACAAGGTCCTATGCATTTCCATATGAATTTTAGATCTGACTTGTCAATTTCTAGGGGGAAAAAAAAGCCTGCTTAGATTTTGATTTGGAATGAATTATGAATCTATAAATCAATTTGCGGAGAATTGACATCTTGTAAAATATCAAGTCTTCTACTCTATGAACATGATCTGTCCATTTGTTTAGGTCATTAATTTCTCTCAGCAATATCTCATAGTTTTTAGTATATAGGCATTGCATATCCTTTA
>NW_012151747.1:11316-11885 GCF_000956105.1 Propithecus coquereli
CCAGAAGTAACCACTATTCTGGCTACTGCATATGTTAATCTCTAAACTTTATAAATGTATTATATATGTTTTTCTGACTTGATATTTTCACTCAGTATAATGTTTGAAAGGCTTGTGCCTTCATTTTCGTTGTAGTGTGGCATTTCTGTGTATGGATGCGCAGAGTTTCACCATCCATTCTCCTGCCGGTGGAAAGTTAGGTTGCCTCAATTTTTTTTTCTCTGTTACGAACATTGATGTTATAAAAATTCTTGTGCCTGACTCCCTGTTCGTGTGCGTATGAGTTTCTCTAGGCTAGAGTATATGGGTGTGAGTGAAGTTGCAGGCTGTTTGGTCAATTGTTCTGTTTTATGGAACTAGGTTTCCCTAACCTCTCTGGTTTTACCTGTTCTTTGGAAGGAGGTGTGTTTATATCTACAGGTATATATTTTAAGAACATTTTTGCCATGTTCCATGAATCTTAAAAAGCACCAATAAATTGGCACCACTATTGGTGTCCCATAGTGTGAATCGTGTTAACCACCCGGGAGTAGGCTGGAACCATACCTTTGTCTGTGGCATCTGTCCAC
>NW_012151747.1:11935-13149 GCF_000956105.1 Propithecus coquereli
TGATATGGTTAGGTTTAAACCTCTCATTTTACTCTGTTTTCTATTTGTCCCATCTATACTTTGTTACATTTTCCTCTTTTTGTGCTTCTTTGGATTATATGAATTTTTTTTTAGGATTTTAAAAAAAATCTCTTTTTAGGTATAACTCTGTCATTTTTGTGGTTACTCTAGGGTTTATAGTACGGTTGACTCTTGAACAACATGGGTTTGAACTACGTGGGTCAACTTATACATGGATTTTTTTCAATAAATATAGTCAGCCCTCCATATCGGCAGGTTCTACATCCACAATGAAACATGGATTGAAATGCAGTGTTCACTGGATGTGAAACCCATGAATACGGAAGGCTGACTTCTCAAATCTGCAGATTCAGCAGGGCCATCTGTGGGGCATGAGTATGCATGGATTGTGGTGTCCATGGGTGATCATAGAACTAATACCCCGTGGATACTGAGGGATAACTGCATATATCTTTAACTCATTACAGACTTCAAGTGATACTATACCACTTTATGTACAGTATGAGAAATTTACAGTAATAGTATCATTTCTTCCCTCCCAGTCTTGGTACCTATTGTCACACATTTTACTTTTGCATATGCTAAAAACTCCACACATTGTTATTTTTGTATTTAAACAGCCAGTTATCTTTTAAAGAGATTTAAATAATAGGAAAAAACCCTTATGTATTTACATGCATTTACTCACAGTTACTTTTTCCAATGCTCTTTATTCCTTTTTGTAGATTTGTATTTTCATCTGGCACCATTTTCCATATGCTCATGGGGCTTCCTTGTAGTGCGAATCTGCTGTTGTGAATTATCTCACCTTTGCATGTTTGAAAAAGTCTTGGTTTCATGTTTGTTTTTCAAATATTAATGTATTTTCACTGGGTGTAATTCTAGGTTGACAGTTTTTTCTTTCAGTGCTTTAAATATGTCATTCCATTTTCCTCTCACTTGCATTGTCTCCGACAAGAAATCTGCCACTCTTAGCTTTGTTCCTCTGTATATGAATCCATTTTCTCTTCTTTAATTATTCCCATTATCAGTGGTTTTGATCAATTTGACTGTGATCTGAATTGACAGGGTTTTCCTTATGCCTCTTCTAATTGTGATCTGTTGAGCTTCTTAGATCTGTTGGTTTATAATTTTCATCAAATTTGGAAAATAGCCACTATTTATTCTAATTTTTTGGTCACCTCCTCCATCTT
>NW_012151747.1:15016-15416 GCF_000956105.1 Propithecus coquereli
TATTCCATGGTATATCATCATTGCAACCTCATAAAAGTATACATTCGTATAGATAAAGACTAGAAAAGAATATACAAGATGACATAGCATATTAGATAGAAGTATTTTTCCTCTAAAGAATGTATTCATCATTGCATTTGAACCCATAAATTAGGAATTAATTTGATTATTTTAATTTATTACAAAATACTAAAAAACATAAAGAGGTGTGAAGAATAAGATAAATACCTGTGGACATACTACTCTCTGTAAAAAATTAGAATTCGTGATGTAGTTGAAGACTCCTGGTGTAGCGCTCTGTGGTTGCATCTTTCTCCTCCCTCCAGAAGTAACCACTATTCTGGCTACTGCATATGTTAATCTCTAAACTTTATAAATGTATTATATATGTTTTTCTGAC
>NW_012151748.1:0-2918 GCF_000956105.1 Propithecus coquereli
TGTTTCCATTACTGCTATTTCATGAAATTCTGCAATTTTAGTTTGTATTACCCTGTTGACCCAAGAGCTGCTTAAGAGAGTTCTTAGAAATTTCTACGTAGAAAAGTCTTCTTGCTTTTAATTTTCTTATTAATTTATAATTTTATTGCACTGTAATCAGAGAATGTTGGGTTTTTTGTTTGTTTGTTTGTTTTCCCTTAGAGATGAGGTCTTGCTATGCTGCCCAGGCTGGAATGCAGTGGCTATTCACAGGTGGGAGCATAATGTACCTCAGCCTTGAACTCCCGGCCTAAAGCGATCCTCCTACCTCAGCCTCCCCAGTAGCTGGGACTACAGGTGCACGTGGCTTTACTATTGCTATTTTTAAAGTTATTGAGGTACACATGGACATAGGAAGTGGAATAATAGACACCGGAGACTTGGAAGAGTGGAGGGCGGGAGGGAGGTGAAGCACGAGACATTCCCGAGCGGGTACAATGTGCCCTATTCACGTGACAACTACACTAGAAGCCCAGACGTCCCGCTATGCAATGTATCCATGTAACGACACTACACATGTGCCCCCTAAATCTATTTTTTTAAAAACAGTTATTGAGGTTTTCTTTGTGATCTAATATATAATCGGAATGTTCATTTCCATTACTCAGTAGACAGTGCTCTGACCCAACAGGTCTCAGACCTGTCCGTAGTGTTTCCCCTGTCAGGATGGGAGCCTCTGCTTCTGGGGATAATGCTAGCTGATGCCACCTGTGTCCAGCCACCTCTAGGACCCTGATGTCCTCTGCTCTCTTCCACACAACTGGCTGCCCCCTGATCAGGTGAGAGCTCTAGAGCTGGCCCCCTGGTTTCAGATATTTATCTCCCTATTTACATGTAAATCGAAGCTTGAGTTGTTCTCTTCCTCCTGGAGTAGCTGTGGGTGAAGGCTGGGGTGATTCAATTTGCTTTCATTGTTGGTTTTATGGTTTGTGAAGGACTGTGAAGGGGTTCAGGCACCAGGCATTCCTCTTCCGGAATCGGGCAGCTTTGTGCTTTCTCTTTATCGTGTCTTTCCTTTGCGGCCTTTTCTTCACTCCTGCTTTCCACTGGCTTAGTCAAATTTTTTCCTTTGTCCTCAGGTTGGGGTAGGTAAAATAAATTTTAAAAATAGAAAAGAAAAACCACCAAATTTTCTCCTCCGCTTCCCATCCACATCGAAGTAACAGTTCTATTTCTGTTCTCTTCGTGGTTACCCCGAACAGTGTCCCGGGGCGCAGTACGCTGTGATCGCGCCCGAATAGCCACTGCGCTCAGCTTCGGCGGCAAGCAAGAGCCCAGCTGTAGGAAAAAAAAACAGTCTCTGATTACAATGCAATAACATTATAAATTAATAAGAAAATTAAAAGCAAGAAGACCTTTCCAGCTAGAAATTTTTAAGAACCCCATTAAGCAAATCTTGTGTCAACAGCGTGTACATTTATTTAGCTTAGCAAAGTCTAAAGTTAATTACTATCTCCACCTTCCTTCCAAACAATATAAAGACCTTAGAATGCTTTCACTCTCATCATCTCCCTCTCGTAGTATTATTCATTCAGCAAACATTCGTGAGCGCTTACCACCTACCAGGTTGACACAGTAACGAACAAAAGAAGGGGGGTGGGAGGGAATCCTGTTTTGATGGATTTTCCACTCCAGTGGGACAGACAAACAAGATGCAGAATGAAAATCTGCAATATGCGCATAGTGAAAAGTACTCAGGCGCGAAAAATAAAGCAGGATGGGGAATCTGAAGGGGGTCGCGAAAATCCTCACTAGAAAGGTGAATTCTGAATTAAGACCTGAAGGAAGAGAGAGAGCTAGCCATGCAGGTATCTTGGGGAAGAACATTCTAGGCAAAGAGAACAGCAAGTGCAAACACCCTAAAGAACTTTTTGACATGTTTAAGGAAGAGAGCAAGGGGGTCCACAAGGCTACAGAGAAAGGAATGAGGGGAAGAGCTATAGGATTTTTTTTTTTTTTTTTTGAAGTGCTGAAGGGTTATAACTATTGAAGTTTAAAAAAAAAAGAAAAATCTAACTGCTTAAATTGTAGCTTAATCAGTTCAATGGCCATGTAACTGTCAGTATTTTGGAAATCATAGTATGTTTTCATTATATTTTTATATTATGCTCTGATTTGTGCCTATTTAATCTCTTTTGCTTGCTTTAACTTGTAACTTTTATTATCACCCTTATGCTATATGCTATGGCAGCCATTTAGCGGTAATTGTTGAGTGCTCAGCCTGTATAGAACAATACTCTAGCAATTATAAGACAATAAGTAATAGAGCTACTGAGAAAATGAGAACTGTGAGAGTCAGAGAGGAAATGGTGTCTTCCAGCACAAATAACCCCTCAATTTTCTTCTGCATGATATTAGTCTTGGCCAAAGTTAAAAAACACTACCAACAGTATTCTGTTGGGATAAAGTAACATGGTATATTTTCTTCATGTGAAAAAAAAATAATTTTTTTTTCTATCTTCACAGATAAATCTCCTCATTTCCTCCGTCTAGGGGATGTAGAGGTCAACGCAGGGCAGAATGCTACATTTCAGTGTATTGCTACAGGGAGAGACGCTGTGCATAACAAGTTATGGCTGCAGGTAAGGCCAACTTGGCAGCTAAGCTAAAGAGTACACTTGATTTTTTTAAACAAATTATAATTATGCTGTTTGTGGTCTTATCCTTATCAGTGTTTGGGAGCCAGGCTGTCCATTTGGGTTTAATTTACTTGGTTGCAGATATGTGTTAGAGATTTCCCTTTTTGGAATGTAAGTAAAAAATATGAGGGTGTATAATTAATAAGTATTTGTGTTATTATCTAGTGAAACCTAATGATTCTCTAAGGCTATGTTCAAACTGCGAAAAAAATTTCTCTAGATCCATTCAAAATATGAATA
>NW_012151748.1:6576-8357 GCF_000956105.1 Propithecus coquereli
AATATCGTTAATTTGGCCCTCGTGCCTATATGAAGACCTCTGACTGATACCATCACGGCTGGGCTTAGAGCGTCAAAGCCCAAGCAGAATGAGGAAGGAGTCTGTGGTGGGTGCGTGGGATTGGTGGTGGTGAGAGCGGGGTGTTGGAGCCAAGCAGGAGGAGGGTTCCCAGGGGAATTGGCTGTAGCTGCCCATCTGGGACTGTCAGAGTCCGAGCCAGGTAAAGGCCGTGTTCCTGGAGGGGCAGGACAAAAGACTGACCAAATAAATAAGTAATTTCAGGATAACAGGAACCAAGTTTCTCTCTATTAAAAATGAAAGGACAAATATAGTGATGGAGAAACTAGAATGAACCCTGTGGCGTTGGACTGGGATTGGAGGTATTGGGGCGAATTCACAGTTTTCATTTGATATAAAGAGATATGATAGGCCGGGCGCGGTGGCTCACGCCTGTAATCCTAGCACTCTGGGAGGCCGAGGCGGGCGGATTGTTTGAGCTCAGGAGTTCGAAACCAGCCTGAGCAAGAGCAAGACCCCGTCTCTACTAAAATTAGAAAGAAATTAATTGGACAACTAAAAATATATAGAAAAAATTAGCCGGGCATGGTGGCGCATGCCTGTAGTCCCAGCTACTCGGGAGGCTGAGGCAGGAGGATCGCTTGAGCCCAGGAGTTTCAGGTTGCTGTGAGCCAGGCTGATGCCACGGCACTCACTCTAGCCCGGGCAACAAAAGCGAGACTCTGTCTCAAAAAAAAAAAAAGGAGATATGATATAGGTATAAATATGTGTATGTATGTGTAAAACATGTATTTTCTACATATATCCACTGAGAGGAACTGGGAGCAGTGACATCCTAAAGCAAGGAGCCCACTAAGCACCCAGGTTAGATTCTGAGTGCTAAAAAGCCTGGAAAACAGCATCTTAATCAAGGAAATCAAGTTATCAAAGTTAACATTGCCAGTAATGCAACAGACTGCACCACTTGATAGGGTGCAATGGGAAGAACAGAATTATTTCTGTTATATTTCTGTCAAAGATGCATGATTCAAATCTAGACGTGAGGATACATCAGACAAACTCGGATCAAGGAACATTCTACAAAATAACTGGGCCGTTATCTTCAAAAGTGGTTATGAAGGTTAAGGAAAGACTGCAGAACTATACCAGACGAAAGAGGGATGAACATCAAAAGCAACATGTGATCCTGGGTTGGATTCTTTTGCAAGGACATTATTGGGACAATTGGTGGAACTTCAGTGGGGTATGTGGATTAGATTACAGTAAAGTAGCATTGTCAGTGTCCTGGTTTTCATGGTTTTATTGTCCTTATGTAAGGGAATGTTGCTGTGTGTAGGAAATACAGTGTAATATTCTCACAGTTGACAAGGCATATTGCTGGCAACATACTCTTAAATGGCTCAGGGCAAAAAACTTTTTTTGCACTTGCCTTGCAATTTTTCTGTGGGTTTAAAATTATTCGAAATAAGAAGAAAGTGAAAAAATTCTGTTTTAACCAGGAATCCAATGGGGAAAAAAAGAAACAACAACAAAACTGCATATATATAATTGGAATTTACAAGCCAGATGCATGGTGGCTCATACCTGTAATTCGAGCTACACAGGAGACTGAGGCAGGAGGATCACTTGAGCCCAGGAGTTCAAGGCTTCAGTGAGCTATGCAACAACCCAGACTGGACAACAGAGCGAGATCCTTCCATCTCTAAAAACTAAAAACAGGCCGGGCGCCGTGGCTCACGCCTGTAATCCTAGCACTCTGGGAG
>NW_012151748.1:10937-11787 GCF_000956105.1 Propithecus coquereli
CTGGGCTTAACCAATCCTCTTGCTTCAGCCTTCTGAGTAGCTAGGACTACAGGCACACACCACCACACACACCTGGCTAATTTTTCTACTTTTTGTTGAGACGGGGGTCGTCCTATGTTGCCCAGGTGGATCTTGAACTCCTGGCCTCAAGCAAACTTGCCACCTCGGCCTCCCAAAGTGCTGGGATTATAGGCATGAGCCACCGCTCCCAGCCTAGGGTGCGTGTGCCTTACCAAGGCCTGCAGTGTACTCTCCACTTCTTGTTCATCTGGCTCATTAACATAACGGCATCAATGCAACTGATTGGCATGACACTCTGAAGTACGTCCAGATAGTCCAAACCTCTCCAGACTATGTTATGACATGGGGTGGGTGACAACCTTGGGGGAAAACTTTAGTGTATATTATATTATTGTCCATTCCATGTTAGTGCAGTTGTTTTTTGAAAAATTGGGATAGAAAAGAATACATTCGCCAAATCAGTTGTATAGCATGTACCTGCGGCCAAAGTCATCTGCTCTAGCAAAGACATCACACCTGGCACAGCAGCTGTAATCGGAGCTGTAGCACCTGGTTGAACTCAAGGTAGTCTACAGTCACCCTCCAGGATTCATCTGGTTTCTGCAGGGTCAAGAATGGTGAATTAAACAAATATGTAATATATTAATAATAGAAACCACCATCCCTGCACCCTTTATATCCTAAGGAAAGAACTAATTTGTTAGTTCTAACAGTTTCCAGCACTCCCAACACTTTCCTATGTTGACCCCCAGGAGTAAACCAATCCCAATTATTCACTCAGGGACTGGGAAATGACCACTGAGTGGGCCCAAGGACCCAGTGGACTCAT
>NW_012151749.1:0-307 GCF_000956105.1 Propithecus coquereli
ACTGAACATTTATGGTGAAGATCTGAATCAATTCGATGTCTCTCAATCATCTAACATTGCATTATCTAGATTCATTCCTCATCAAAATAGGTGCTCGTAGAATAATAATAGCACTGCATATTAGTCTCTTGGTCTGCCTTAAAGGAATGTACTTTTATTATAGTAGACGTCACTCAATGGTAGGTTAATTATTAAAATGTCATCTGCTTCACAAGGAAAAAATCTCTAGGATTTATTTTATGTATATCTCATGCTTCACAGGCTGGATTTTCACTTTTCAATTGCATAGATGTTGAATGTAGATCAC
>NW_012151749.1:1952-2346 GCF_000956105.1 Propithecus coquereli
ATTGTGTTGTATTACTCTGTATGCTTATTTTTGTACCAATACACTATCTCGATTACTATGGCTTTATAGCAGATCTTGAAATCAGATAGTAGTGTGCATTCCCTAACTTTTTTTTTCCCAAAAGTGTTATGACTACACTTGGTTCTTTGAATTTCCACATAAAGTTTAAGATCTACATATCAACTTTCATTAAAAAAAAAAAAGACAACTGAGTTTGAAATAGAATGAATGGAATTTATAGATCAGTATAGAGGAAATCTTCATTTAACAATACTAAATCTTCTAATCCAAAAAAATGAAATGTCTTTCCATTTATCTTTACATCATCTCTAATTTCTTTCAGCTATGTGTGTAATTTTCAGTGTATGAATCCTGTATTTTTCTATTATAACTA
>NW_012151749.1:2396-2968 GCF_000956105.1 Propithecus coquereli
ATTTCACCAGTTAGAACCTCCAGTACAATGCTGAGTAAATTAGCAATAGCAGAGATCTTCACCTTACTCCAAATAGTTGGGAAACTATATTGTCTTTACATATTAACTTCCATGTTACCTCTGGATTTTTTAAAGGTGCCCTTTTACAGGATGAGGATGCACACTTCTACATCCAGGTTGCTGGGAATTTTATCATAAATGGGTGGTCAGTTTTTCAAATGTGTTTTCTATATTTATTGAGATAATCACATGTTTTTTGTCCTTTATTCTATTAATGTGGTATATAATTGTAATTGATTTTTGGTTGCTAAACCAACCTTGCATTCCTGGAATAAGCTCCATTAAGCCATGGTGTATAATCCTTTTATACGTAGCTGGATTCCGTGTACTACTATTTTGTTAAGGATTTTTTGAACATATATTTGTGATGGATATTAGTAGTTCATAATCTTTTCCTCTGATGTTTTTGTCGTGCTTTGGTATCAGGATAACATTGGCCTCATAGATTGCATTGGGTAGTGTGCTCTCCTCCTCTATCTTGTTTAAGAGTTTGTGAAGGCTTAGTATTATTT
>NW_012151749.1:4068-5098 GCF_000956105.1 Propithecus coquereli
AAGTTATGTTCACACTACACTATAGTCTATGAAGTGTGCAATAGCATTATTTCTTTAAAAAATATATTTCTTAACTAAAAAGCACTTTATTGCTAAAAATTGCTAATGAACATCTGAGCTTCCAGGAATCAATTGTTTTGATAGCAGAGGATCTTGCCTTGATGTCGATGGCTGCTGAGTGATCAGGATGGTGGTTGCTAAAGGTTGGGGTGAATTTCAACAATGTTCAAAGAATCTTCACCAGGAGCAGATGCCATCTCAAGAAATCACTTTCTTTGCTCATCCATAGGAAGTAATTCCTCATCCATGCATGCTTTAACATGAGATTACATCAATGAAGTTACATCTTCAGCCTACAATTCCAATTCTAGCTCTCTTGCTATTTCCCCCACATCTGCAATTACTTCCTCCACTGAAGTCTTGAACCTCTCAAAGTCACAATGATGAGAGCTGGAATCAAATTCTTCCTACTTCTTTTAACATCAATATTTTGACTTCCTCCCATAAATCATAAATGTTCTTAAGGGCATCTAATATGGTGAATTATTTCCAGAAATATTTCAATTTAATTTGCCGAGATGCAGTGAAGGAATCATTATCTATAGCAACTAAAGCCTTACAAAATGTATTTCTTAGACAGTAAGAAATGAAAGTCATAATGACTCTTGATCCATGGGCTACAGAATGGATGTTGTGTTAGCAGGCATGAAAACAGCATTCATATCCTTGTACATCTCCATCAGAGCTCTTGGGTGACCAGGTGCATTGTCAATAAACAGTAATATTTTGAAAGGAATCTTTCTTCTGAGTGGTAGGTCTCAACAGTGGGCTTAAAATATTCATTAAAACATGTAGTAAACAGATGTGCTGTCATCTAAGCTTTGCTGTTCCATCTGTAGATCACAGGCAGAGTAGACTTAGCATAATTATTTAGAGCCTTAAGATTTTTTGAATGGTCAATGAGCATTGGCTTCAACTTAGAGTCACCAACTGTTGTATTAATCCCTAATAAGAGAGTCAGCCTGTCCTT
>NW_012151750.1:0-897 GCF_000956105.1 Propithecus coquereli
TGGCCATTTTTATACCTTTCTTTGGAGAAATTTATTCAAGTATTTTTCATTTTTGTTAATTAGGTTGTTTGAATTTTTTTGTCTTTGAGTTTCACGAGGTTTCTATATATTCTAGATATTAATCCCTTTTCAGATATATGATTTGCAAATAATTTCTGTGCCAATGGTTTCTGTGGATTACCTTCTTCCTCTGTTGATAGTGTGTTCTGATTCACAATTATTTAAAAAACTTCACGAATTCCCAATTTGTCTATTTTTTCTCGTGTTGCCTATGTTTTTGGTGTCATGGTCAAGAAATCATTGCTAAATCCAATGCCATGAAGCTTGTGCCCTGTTTTCTTCTAAGAATTTTATAGCTTTAGATCTTACATTTATGTCATGTATCCCTTTTGAATTCACTTTTGTCTAAGGTGTCAGGTAAATGTCTAACTTCATTCTTTTGCATATGGATATCCAGTTTTTTTCAGCACTACTAATTGAAAAGACTTTTTTCTCCAATTGAATAATTTGGGCACATTTTTTTGAAAATCACTCAACTATACATGAAAGGATTTGTATCTCAACTCTCTATTCTATTCTATTGGCTTATATGTCTGTCTTTATGCCAGTATTATACTATTTTGATTACTGTAGTTTTGCAGCAAGTTTTGAAATCAGAAAGTCTGAATTCTCTAGATTTATTTTTCTTTTTCAATATTATTTTGGCAATTATAGGTATCCTATAGACCTATATATGAATTTTAGGATTGTGTTTTTCTGTTTCTAAAAAAAAATGACATTGGGATTTTGGTAGAAATGGATTGAATCTGTAGATTGCTTAGTTAATATTGGCATCCTAACAATATTAAACCTTCCAATCCATGAGCATGATATGTCTTTCCATTTACTTATGTTTCC
>NW_012151750.1:2883-3229 GCF_000956105.1 Propithecus coquereli
AGGAGATCTCTGGAACTTTTGATAGTTTTTGGAATGCTGAGTGTGGCATTCTGTATTCTCTTCTAAAGAATATTAGTTGAGAGAATACAAGACAACTAGTTCAAAACTGAATATCTGGTCCCCTAAATGCTTGTCCCAATAAGAACCTTCTAGGTACTTTTAAATGGAAAAAAAGTAAATAAAATTTCTTCATCTTTTAAAAATTGCTCTAACACACACACTGACAGACACATGCATACTCCAACTTCTCTTGTGAAAGTATATATTTTAAAAATAAGAAGTAGTAATTCAAAGTAGAAAAATGTTCATGTGCATATATTGTTCTACTTGCTTCCAATCCTTTTGT
>NW_012151750.1:3279-3618 GCF_000956105.1 Propithecus coquereli
CTTTTTAAAAGCCATTAGAAGGTGCTTCTTTTGGGTTAGTGTTCCATTATTTGTTATAACCATCTGGAATTTGAACACATTTCATATCCTGTTATTTCCAGAGGAATAATTATTTGATAGTATTTGTACCCCTGAGGTGTTTTAATGCTTAATTACAGCTGAAAAGCATTCCAATAAGCTATTGAAATTAGCCCGCTCATGGAAGCTCATCATATTTTATTTGTCATTTACAAAAAGTTATTGTAAGTAACAGAGTGAAGACAGAATGAATCTTAGAAACTTACGTTTAAAATTTGGAATTTATAGTGAAAATTCAAAGTAATACCATACCTACATTTA
>NW_012151750.1:3668-4056 GCF_000956105.1 Propithecus coquereli
CTTTTTAAAAGCCATTAGAAGGTGCTTCTTTTGGGTTAGTGTTCCATTATTTGTTATAACCATCTGGAATTTGAACACATTTCATATCCTGTTATGTCCAGAGGAATAATTATTTGATATTATTTGTACCCCTGAGGTGTTTTAATGCTTAATTACAGCTGAAAAGCGTTCCAATAAGCTATTGAAATTAGCCCGCCCATGGAAGCTCATCATATTTTATTTGTCATTTACAAAAAGTTATTGTAAGTAACAGAGTGAAGACAGAATGAATATTAGAAACTTACATTTAAAATTTGGAATTTATAGTGAAAATTCAAAGTAATACCATACCTACATTTAACTTAAGTTTATTCACACATTGTAATAAATTCAGTAACAAATAAATATA
>NW_012151751.1:0-373 GCF_000956105.1 Propithecus coquereli
TGTGCTCTGAAATTTCACTTTATTATACTGAAATATACTTACCAGAATATGGGACTTTCACCAGGTTCTTTCACTTTGTAGTATTCTTTGTCTTGTGGTAAGACTTTGGTTAAACCAAAATCTCCAATTTTAACTCTGTTCTCATTCTCCACCAATATATTTCTTGTTGCCAGATCCCTGTGGATGTATCTTTTTGTACCAAGATACTCCATACCCTATGGATAAAGTAAATTTTTCTTTCAGTTTAGTTTTATAAGCATAAACAATTTAACTGGTCTTATCCCTATATACTCCCTTTATTATCTAAGAAAGAGTCTAGAGGATTTCCTAACAATTACTTCAACATGTTCATTTCATCTACAACAAATAACCA
>NW_012151751.1:2437-3111 GCF_000956105.1 Propithecus coquereli
TTAATACATTCATGATATTCATAAATATCTGTGTACATCTCTATTAAGGATACTTAAAAATTAGCTGTTCAAAAGATATGGATATTTCAAAAGCCTTTGATTCTGCATCAGAAGCTCCCTAGAAGGGGTTACAAATTTAGGTTCTACTAAGCAGTGGGAAAACATCTATTTTATCACGTCCCTGCCAACACTGGTCATTACAATTTTTCTAAAGATTTTTCAATTTGATAGACAACAATCAATATCACTGTTTTAATTTGGAATGCCTCTATTTTCTTATGGAAGAACATGAAGGCAAATGCTGACAGTAAAGATGATAATTTAGGATAGGAAACCAGAAGGCTTTGGGATGGGACCAGAGAAGAAATCAAGTAAGTGAGAGCAAAAGAACCACCAGTAATTGAGTAGTATTCCATTGTATACATATACCATATTTCATTAATCCACTCATGGAATGACGGGCACTTGGTTTGTTTCCACATCCTTGCTATAGTGAATTGTGCTGCCACAAACATTCGAGTGCAGATGTCTTTATCATAGAATGACTTTTGTTCCTTTAGGTAGATGCCTAACAGTGCTACTGTTGGATCAAATGGTGTCTCTATTTTTAGCTCTTTGAGGTATCTCCAAATTCTTTTCCACAGAGGTTGCACTAATTTGCAGTCCCACCAGCA
>NW_012151751.1:9023-9789 GCF_000956105.1 Propithecus coquereli
TAGAGGAAAGGAAAATTTCGAAAATCTACTTGTGGCTCAAAGAGTATTAGAAGATTTCACATTAAAAATGGACAAAATCTTATCTTCCATACATAATTAGGGATTAAAACTGTTTTTAAAAAATCATCTCACAGTCCACAATAATATGCTTATAAGAAAGAATGAACAGAGACCAGGATGTAACTGTAACTTAATTTAAATTGCTAAAAAGTAACAGCTAAATTTTACTTTTAATCAAGAACATATCAATAAAATAGAATTCAAGGAAAATTTACAACATGCTTTTTATGCTATTACGCAAGTGAAGCTGAATAAAGTTAAATGCAATCCCCATAGAACTTACTGTCCTTGGGCAAAACTGTAATACTAATGCCAGGATCACTAAGTTTGACGAAAGGAGGATTTCCTGTCTTCCTGTCTTCTTCTCTGATAAGCAGAATATTTTTGGCACACACATTTCCATGAATAAGAATTTTTTCTTCCTATTAAAGTTAAATGCACATACATTCAAATATCACCCCACAAATATTTGAGCATTTAATATGTTCAAGGCCCCAAAATAGATTTAAAGAAGAAAAACATGTAAGATACTAAAATAAATATTAATTGAGAGGTGTGCTTTGAGATAATAAAGGAAATTTATGACTTCTGATGGTGTTTCCCGGTTTACATTTTAAATGACACAATAATCTACACCCATGATAAAACGAATTAATTAAAACTACCCAGTACCACTTCACGCTCTAAGGCCGACATTCTAAATGGT
>NW_012151751.1:19104-19411 GCF_000956105.1 Propithecus coquereli
CCCCACCAGAATACATCCTCGGAAAGTCCTTGATATATATACACTTTTAAAAATTACAATTTTGTAAAGCTGCATGCATGAATATGTTGTAAGCATATGGGAACACATCTTTAAACAGCATAAACTACATGAACTACTCAAATAACATACACACCTCTGAATAGTTTCTATGTGCTTTATCCAGAACTTTTAAAAGAACTTCTGTTTCATGCAGCTGACCATAGTCTCCTACTTCTCTTCTTATACCTTTAAAGATTTTTGTAAAAGTCCCTTGGCCAAGGCTTTCATTCTTTAAAAGAAAAAAAAG
>NW_012151752.1:0-367 GCF_000956105.1 Propithecus coquereli
TTGTTTACTCTATAAAACCAATGGTATCCCATTTGAAATAGTAAAATTTAGGGGGAGAACTTGAAATAATGCTTAATTTTACCTGAAAAAAAAAAGGTAAAATTGAATTACAATTTTAAATTCACATTTTAGCTACTCAACCAGGCAAGATTAATGAACCATCTATTTGATTTCTGGGTTGACCTTCTCTACAGGTATTCAAGTAGTACATGACAATGATAACTGGCTTATTCAGTTTGAATTACAATTTTAAATTTGCAATAATAGTAATTGTACTGGCAAGATTAATGAACCATCTATTTGATTTCTGTCTTATGTGACATATGCATAGATTAGTTACTATATATACATTTATATTTCTCAAAAC
>NW_012151752.1:11832-12887 GCF_000956105.1 Propithecus coquereli
TAATGTCATCTCAGATAAATTAGCAATAGAGGTCTATGTACTCACTTCCCTTTTTAATTTTGGAGTATGGAAGATTCTAAAAGCATTCTCTTAGATGTGTTTTTATATTCCCTAGTTAAAAATTTCTCTGGGACACACCAAATTGCAAAGATCTTAAAATTATAGCACAGAAATTGCTTTAAAAACATGATTGCTATTTTTTTCTTCTAATATCTTTGTCCACCAATAATCTTTGTGAGCCATTTCCATAAATTCTTCCTAAACAGCTCATCTTGACTCATACTTGGGATGATGACATTCCGCTATTCTTCCATGTTCCATGAAAATGTGTTTAGTATCACTGATACTGTTGGATATTACATACCTAAGTGAAGCCAGAGTTTCATAATGTTTGTTTTATGATTTTTGTTTTGTAAACTCACTAGTAATTAATTCGCTTAAAACCTTTCAGCTATGTTTTCTAGCGTCATTCCTAGGAATAGAAGTACTGCTGCATTTTTCATTCTATTCTGTTCCCATATACTTTTTATACCTTATTCTATAGACCAGAAGCTTATTTAAGTGAGTTATTTTAATGTTTCACCCAGATCTATTCATCCTATTAGAGTAACCTTATACCATCAACAAACATATTGATTTGGGCTCTAGAGAGCTTTTATAGGGGATTTCATAATAGCTTCATATCGCTTTTGTAATTAAGCCCACTTTAATTTCAGATCCATCCTTTTCAGCAACACAGGTGCATATATGAATAGTCATTCCAGAAGGCAATGACTACATATTGAATTTGCAAGTCATTTTCATGATGAGCTATTGTTTATTTCGTCTACTCTTCTTGCTTCCGAGATGATTTTATTAAACAAATAATAAAGAAGAATAGGTACAAAAGGGTATATATGGAAGCATGTAGGAGACCTTACATGCTGAATATAAATGTGCTGCTGAGAATGCATAATATCACAAAATAATGAGATAAGAACATTTTGCCAGTAGATAGACACAGCAAATATAGAAGGCCAGGCTTGGACTGAATCAATAAACCCCATATGTGACCA
>NW_012151752.1:12937-13800 GCF_000956105.1 Propithecus coquereli
GTTGCTATGTATTTATGAGGACTTTACATTCATCAATTAAATAATATTTACAATAATCCAATGAGGTAGAGAATATTATTATTCCAATTTATAGATGAGCAAATTGAGTTAAACAGGGAGTAAAAAATTATCTAAGATCCTGACTGCAACCACTCTGCCAAAAATAAGAAACAACCCAAATACCTACAGAAATACTACTTCTGAACTGGTAGCTGCATTGTTGTTTATATGTGGGCATCATGTAGGGATATATTGGTAACAAGATAATGTCTTTTCAATGACAATAATAGCAGTGTTGGTATTGTTAGATGGTGCTGTTTATCTTTATATATTTTGTGGTGTTGTAGAAAAAAGGTTTAATACACTTTTTGGACAGCACTTATTTAACATTTTTAAGTGCCTTGTAAGGCTAACTCATTTAAGGGTCATAAAAATACATTGGGTGGTATAATCATAATTCCTATTTCACAGATGAGAGTATTATAGCATAGAAGGTATCCAAGTGACTTGACCAAGTAATTGTGGGATTACAATTACTCCCCAGTCATTCTGGCTAGAGTCTCTGTATTCTTATCCATATTATTGTATGTCTTCTTTTATGCTGGACACAATTTTTGAGAGCATTGCTTTTCCAGTCACTGTTTGAGAATCACCAGGTACCTTCCTTTCTTCCCCGATATTGGTTGTGCATTGACACCAGCTTTGTAAGTGTGATGCTCAATATAAAATTCCAACTAAATCTTTTTTAAAAGTTAATCTGTTCATTTCAATAGATTTAGGGGGTGCAAATAAGGCTAGAGTAACCAAAACAGCATGATACTGGTATAAAAGTAAACACACAGGTAAGTGGAACAGAATAGAGA
>NW_012151752.1:26422-27575 GCF_000956105.1 Propithecus coquereli
TTATTATGTAAAAATAGCTGTGCTGGGTGAAACCTTCAATATCATAAACAAGATTATGTGTCCATTGGGACATATGATTTTGTATAAGCATCTTATGTTTCTGCAGTCTGGATCTTCTGAGCAAAGAGCATTTATAATCTTTGTGATGATATTTACATTATACTCTTTGCTAGGTTATGGTGTAGTAAGTAGAAACATTTAATTTATCTTTGAGAATCAGAAATATGCTATGCATAGCTAATGCATAGAAAATATTCTTGTAAGATTTAGATGCTGTTTCCCTTTGTGTCAGAGAGTGTAGCCTTTTTTTTTTTTTTTTTAATATGTATAGCACAGATAGAGAAACTCTGTCTCCTCAGAAACATTCTAGTCCTGCAAAGTCTCATTCCCCACCTTGGTCATGATGCTTTTATATTCCAGAGTAAAGACAAGCATTTTCTCTCTCTCTCTCTCTCTCTCTCTCTTTCTTTCTCTCTTAACAAGCAGGTCATAAGCATCCACATATAAAATCAGTGCTTCCAAATTTGGAGTTCTTCTCCAGTAATGCACCCACTGCATGTGCAGGTATCTCCTACCCTTTACCAAGTCACGCTGTAGAGACCGATACTCAGGAAACTGACACAAAATATTGCTCTGGTTGATGTCTTTTCTGTGAGTAGTAAATGGTCTTTGTTTTTGATGTAGGAATCATGTATTTTTTGCATATATATAAAAATATGCAAAGATATACATATATGCATATATATACATATATGTGCATATACATGTTTATAAAAGATAGTATAGCTGTCTTTTTCAGGAGCTTTGGGTGGTCTCAGTTAACCAGTTTCCCCAGGAGCAACTTCTCCCTTTTGTCCAATTTGTGTCAAAGATGAGTCTTAGGCACTGTCTGATGCTCAAGCCATTTATTCTGACAGCGCTCTTACAAGACAGAAAGTGGGAACAGGCTGGTGGCATGAACCAGTTACAATTAAGGAGTCAGATGACGGACTGACGGGGGTGGGGAGGTCTCCATTTGGAGACCACTCCTAGAATTTGGATGATCCTTCCTCCTTTCTTATACCTATATTCAGTCTGGGTCAGTTACCAGATGTTTCTTTCATAAAGGGAGTTTAAGCTATTCTTGTAAGGGTAAGCTTTGTTTTAAAGTTTA
>NW_012151752.1:29310-30312 GCF_000956105.1 Propithecus coquereli
TTCCTACATTTCCTAGACCCTGGAAAACACTATGTCAATTTCACTTAATGGATGATGATGATGATGATGATGATGATAATAATAATAATAATAAAATGCTACATAGGGCCACACTTAGAATATTGATTTATTTAAAAGATTTTCCAGATAACTGCAGATTCTTAAGAGAGACCTAGAATACTCTACTCTGATGGCATGTGGATTAATGTACCATACCCTTTGAGGGTACCATGCCTATCATTCCTTTCCAGATATTATTTCAGTTGACAATGCTTGGAGTTTGATCATTCACTTCTGACTTTCCAAGAGAATCTCAACTCTGTAGAGTCTTTATCTCATAAAAATAGAAAGTTATTCATACACAAAGGGGACCATTTTATTACTTTGGGTCAAACTGGGATATCTAGAACAAATTCATGATAGATCTAAAGAGGAAAGCCAGAGGACTTGAAAGTTGTTGATGGGCTCAAATTAACTAAATATGTGAGACATTATGGAAAATGTACATGAAGAAATGCCATGCTAGTGAACATATTACTACATTAGAAATTGAGTTATCTCACTATATTCTGATTTACAGGGATACTTTAGTGTAAACCATGAGTTCAAAAAAGGATGACAATTAAGAAAATTGTTCATTGTAATTGTTTTTGATTTTTGTGTCACTATTGCCGAAATGCATGAGAGTATATTCATTTTTTAATTCTGCATATATGTAATTTAAAGGGTCTATATAGGCCGGGCATGGTGGCTCATGCCTATAATCCTAGCACTCTCGGAGACCAAGGCGGGAGGATTGCTGGAGCTCAGGAGTTTGTGACCAGCCTGAGAAAGAGTGAGACCCCATCTCTACTAAAAATAGAAAAATTAGCCAGGTGTCCTGGCACCCACTTGTAGTCCCAGCTACTCGGGAGGCTGAGGCAGAAGGATCGCTTGAGTCCAGGAGTTTGAGGTTGCTGTGAGCTAGGCTGACGTCACGGCACTCTAGCCCGGGCAACAGAG
>NW_012151752.1:30362-31529 GCF_000956105.1 Propithecus coquereli
ACATCATGCACTATTTATAGAGGCCAAAAGTGGAAACCAAGCTAAAGGTCTGTCAATCAATGAATGAATAAACAAAATGTGCTCCCTCCATGAAATGAACTACTAATCAGCCAAATTTTTAAAATGAACTACTAGTACATGCTGTGACATGGATAAGCCTCTTCAAAGTTTTATTTTAATGAAAGTAGCCAGACACAAAAGTCCACATTTTGAAGGATTCCATTGATATGAAATACCAAATTCAGAATAGCCAAATTCAGATGGGAAGAAAGCAGGTTAGTGGCTACCAGGGCTTGAGAGAAGGGAATAATGGAAAATTACTTTTTTAATGGCTGTGGGATCTCCTTTGGGGGTGGCGATAGTGTACTGGAACCAGGTAAGTGGTGATTGTTGCACATCATTTTGAATGTACTAAGTGCAACCATATTGCATACTTTAAATTGTTTGAAGTGATAAATTTTATGTTTATGTGTATTTCACCATAATATAAATTATAACTGTTTAGGATATGAACCAATATACCACTGGAAAATTTCACAATTGTTATCAACAAAATGGGTTTTCTGAAGGGTTGTGAAGTTCTGAGCAACCATTGTCATTATGCTGTTAATAACATGAAGTATTTGCTAGCAGTTGGATTCAATGACTTCTAAAGATCCCATAACAATTAGGTAATTTAATAAAAATCTGATCTGTTTATCCAAATAATATTTTTTAAATGTTTTGTACACTTAATTTGCTAGACCAGATGGCTACGTAATTTGGGAAATTTTAAATGATAAATGTGGAAAATATTTTTGTTAAAATGTTTATTTTTACATAACACAAATCATACATTAGTGTTATGGGGTGGCCTTTGCCAAATTTTATTTCTTAGAAATGGCATAGTTTATTTCGGGGAAATCTACTGGGTTTGAGTGAAGTACATAGTGAATATTCCCTAGGGAAATTTCATGATATCGTTTGTTAGGTAGTTTTTGTTATTTATGGAATTAGTGCTTTTATTTTACAGCTTGTGATATATATAGAATTATTTATAAAAATAGCACATAGTATCAGTTATATCCTTGAGCTACTGTGGAGAAGGTGGGAATGAGAAGAGGAGGAAATGCTTAAAGAGTTAAGCATTAGTGCTTAAGTTACAGAGAAATTATTCTGGTATCTTTA
>NW_012151752.1:40399-42123 GCF_000956105.1 Propithecus coquereli
GTTTATTGCAAGAGTTTTTATACTTCCTTTTATTTTTTGTTTTTGCAGTGTATTACGGATGTATAGAAATATTTTTGTGTTTCTGCAGAATAGGGACACCCTGCATTAATTTTGTTAAGAACTTAGGTTTCTGGGCTAAGAACAAGTCTTAGGAAGTTAATTTACATGTATATGTGTGTGTGTGTGTGTGTGTGTGTGTGTGTCTGTGTGTATGTGTGTATATAGTAAGAAAACTCCAGAGAGATTTAATTACCTAAAAAGATATGCATATATATTACAATGAAAAATAAAAAGTAGGACCAGGAAGACATAACTATATTGGAAAACCCTGAGACACGAGGTCATATCTGGTCCTTGCAGACATCTATTTACATTCCAAGATCTTAGTGTGTGAACTCAGGATTCTTTCCATCTTGTATCCAAATAGCAAAGGATTTTTAATCACCTTTAAGGAGGGAAAAGGATAAATGCTTCATCTTTTTCAATGTATAAAATCATGGAAAATACATTTTTCTATTCTTCATCTATGATACAACTTAGTTTTCTATATGTGGAACATTTAGGATTTTCATCTCATTGCCCCAGTGGCAAGAATTGATGTGTTGGAGCCCTAGGGTCATTATTCGGTTTTTAAGCATGTTATAGTAATCTTTCTCTGATCCCTATACCTTCTGTATACTTAAAAAATAAAATTATTTAAGATGATTATTAAAACTCAAAACATATCAAAATTCAAAACTCCATGGAAAGAAAATATTAGGAAAATTATCTTCTAAATGCTTTCTGAATGAATCATATCTTAATTTTGTGCCATTTTGTGGGAAATAATACAATTAAAATATGTTTGAAGGGAGTTTTGCTCTTGTGTTGGAAGTGTTGGAAAAATAACATCAGATTATTCTTAATTATCTAAAAACCATAAATTTGGACACAACATATGAGAAAATATATATTTGACAAATGCTTTTCAGCATTTAACAGTATAAGACTGCAATTTCAGTACAAAATCAAACTCATGCTGTAAGCCCCCAAACTGCTCCAGTTCTCTGCCTGTGCTCTAATTCCTGAATGCACAGTAAGCTCTCATGCAAGTAGAGTGTAAGGATCCCACTAATCTGAGCAGGCTGAGATCAGAATTCAGAGCAGATGAAATGGCTTAACTCAGCAGAGGAGAGGCCTAGAGAAGAGGGTGTTGCCTAGAGTGAAATTTTAGAAGTCTAAGTGGATGTTCCTGAACTCTTACAGCCAGTGCTGGGCAATACATGCTTAGACTGACATCACATTAGACTTACCAGAGAGAAGTTGCCATGAGATTGACAACAGAACAAAAACGCTAGGTATCAGACAGTCCTTTGGAAATGTTGGATTTTCAGACCTGCCATAATGTACAGACCTTATTACCACTCCTAATATTCAACTGTGACAATAGAAACACTGTAACTTCACAGTAAAAACTATGCCTTATGAATGTACCATAAGTTCTGACTTCAACATTATACAATTCATCTATGTAACAAAAAATGCTTGAACTCTCTAACTTCATTGAAATAAAAAATATCCACATCTTAGAGCTTGGATAGATTACTCTAGACCTATCTTAAGAAAGTCTAAAAGCAAGCCCTGAAAAATCCACAGGGGAGACAAAATTGAAGGTTAAGTTCTACTGTGTTAGAGGGACTTGGAAAACCACTTGCATTTTTCACAGATAGACATGTACAAACAGA
>NW_012151752.1:44618-48356 GCF_000956105.1 Propithecus coquereli
TTATCCTGGATAGAGCTGGAGCCCATTCTACTAAGCGAAGTATCACAAGAATGGAAAAACAAGCACCACATGTACTCACCATCAAATTGGTATTAATTGATCAACACTTATGTGCACATATAGTAGTAACATTTATTGGGTGTCAGGCAGGTGGAAGGGTGGAGGAGGGGAAGGTTATATTCACACCTAATGGGTGAGGTGCCCACTGTCTGTTTGATGGACATGCTTGAAGTTCTGACTCGGGTAGGGCAAAGGAAATATATATATAACCTAAACATTTGTACCCCTGTGATATGCTGAAATTAAAAAGAATAAAAGGAAAATGAAATGCATATTTGTTTAATTGCTTTATTTTTCTACTATATTGAATAGTTTTTTCAGTTCTCTTTAGATTTTTGACTTATGAAACTCAGTCCATCAAAAAACGCTTTCCTATTGATTACTTTTTAAGAATTTAGTGACAATTTCATGAGTGAAATCAATAAAAGTATAATAATAATAATGAGCATTTTGTCCTGTGATTTTTATCAGGTGGCTATTATGTTATCTCTGAAATAAAGTATTGTGATCTAACTTTTTAAAAAATGCCTATTAGAAATTTCTATCTCCATGTAATATAGGCTGGTTAATATAAATCTTTTTAGGTAAAAGTAAATAACATAGTAGTGTAATGTAGGATATTAATTTTTCTTAGAACTCGAAGTAAACAAAAAGAATGGCTCCTGTAATGCTATGTAGTTTGGTTCAATCTTTCCTTGACACATTTTTCAACATTGTCTCTCTCTGTCACCAAGGGTATCATTGTTTCTGCTGTCCGTGACAAGCATTGAAGCCCATAGAAATTTCTCTTCTGTCACAACTTTTAACAGTTATCCAAGATACGCAGCAGGCTGCAGCACTCAGGGGCCTCTAATGAAATCGATTTCACCTCCAACCTCCCAATCTATAACAGGACCCTACAATGGATGATTGGCAAAGAAACATCACAGTTTCTAGCTTGAGAAATATTAAATTGCTTTCATAATACATAAATTCAACATATCATTCCGACTATTATTATGCTTGAAGAGATTGAGCTTCTTTTCTATGACCCACACAAAATACCAAAGGATCAATATTTACTATTTGTATATAAACTGTAATATAAATATACAAAGGATTAATAATATATTGGCCTCAGGGATAGTCTCTTGATTCAATCATGTACAAGCACGGTACCATTTCATCTAAATACCATGTTATATTCTGAGTTGTATACATGACTCAGACATCTGTCTTTCTTGCTGTTGCCTCAAACAATCTCTCTTTTGATTAGGGAGACTGAGGCTTTTCATTGACCTTCCTGCCTTACTAAACATAGCAGCAGGATTGTTGAGAGAGACAGGATGGCTGACCAGAGACATAGAGATATCGGCTGCCAGGTTGTCTCAGAAAGAATAAAAAATTTTAGATGAAAAAAGAAAAAAACAAAACAAAACAAAATATAGTTTGGATATAATTCTGAGGGAAAAGTGCCAGAACCTACCAGAGATTCCATGGGAAATAGTTGTAGAGCAGAACAAGGTTATCAGCAGAGATCTATACATGAGAGGTTTGGAGCCCTGCCAAAAGGGTAGGTGGAGAGGACATTTCTCCCTCCCTCACATCTCTGGCAGTCAGCAGGCTCCTGAGCTGCTAGAGAGCCTTTCTACCCTCAGGAGCCCCAAAGTGGCTGATGTCAGTGAACTAGGAGCTTCTGGAGGATAAGGCATCAGGCTGCCAGCCCCCTTGGGATAACTTCCAGTTGCCACAGACCTGCGGAGAGGTAGCAGGTGCCATGTTGCTTCTCCACCCACTGTACACCTTTATCCTCCCCAGGGAGTTTTAGCCCCTTAGTCCTTATCTCGCTCATTCCCACACAAACATTTCCCAACTCTGGCCCAGACTGTGGGAGCCACAGGGGCTGGAGGGTCCCAGGGGATCTGTGTGATCCCAGAGCCTAGACATTCTGGGCAAGCTGCCTTTGGAGAGAGGAACGGAGATGACCAGAGTGCTAGCTTTCCTCCATTTAGACTCTTTTCCTTCCCTGCCCCTCCCTACCTCTGGCTGCCAAGAGACTACTGCGTGGGGTTCTTAGGAGTGGCTACTTCTCCACTGTTGGTGCATCCACAACACCAAGGCTTAAACAGAGAGTGGAGCTCAAAGCTTTCCTCTTAAAAAGCTGCATCAGACTAAGGAGTGCTCAGAATATGAGATCACAGCTCATCAGCCCTCTCTGGTGCTGCTCGCCTGGCTGCTCTCTCAGAGCAGGGCACAACGTGAAGTGGAGGGGCATCAAACCTGCTTGAGTACCCCATAGGCAACGTGGGAGCAGCACACTTCTCCCTGTCATGGTCAGGGATTGAACTTTGTGGATCAGCGGACAGGCCCACAAGCCAGATCCTGTACCCCCAGGACTTGATCATGTACAGGGAAATGGAGGGGAGATTTGTGAACTAATCTCAGGAGGCAAGGGAGCCCATGTGGGCAGAACTGAGAGAAGAGTGGAGTGTGGATCTGAACCGCAGTGCACGCACAGAGCACCCCTCCCCCCACAGGAAGGCCCTGCTCTAGGCCCGGGGCAGGATCATGAACAGGAAAGATTCCATCCCGCAGCACCATTGCTGGGGAGTTTGGGTGGTTTGGGCTCCTACCTGCTAGTAAAGACCACAGGGAAAGCACAGAACGGGGAGAGGGAGAAGAGTAAGACTTGCTAGTAACACCCAGATTGTGAGTTTCAGAGAGCCCCACCCACACAAGCAGAGTTTCTAGCATGGTGGGGCACTTCAGCCCCTCCCTGGTGGCTATTTCCAGCATCCTGAGAGGGGCCTTTGATGCCTGCCGAGATAGCTAACTTACCAGCTTTTGTGGAGCCTGAGGCAGGGTCACCGGACCCAGCCCTGTTCAGCCTCTCTTTCCCACCCTCCTCTGCTGCAGTGGAAAATGAGGACTCAGCTGGAAGCTCCAGGTTCCTGCCCACCAACTGGAAAAATCAAGTGCTTCTCCTGACAGGCTAGAGTTGGACACAGGTCCCAAAAATAACACTGCAACTGGTTCTTTTCAGCAAGTGCCACATACTGGCAGGGAGTTGAATTTGTACCACACTTTACAACATTTCCTCAATCATACAGAGTGTGGTTGATTCTTGCCCACAAGCATCACCTACTGTCTCAGAGATTAAACAGGGCATGTCAATATAATTCACACTGTTAAGAAGATCACAGGGCTGGGGAAAGAGAAAGACTTTCAAAGACATCCATCTTCCCTCATCAACAAGAGACAGGTAATCCATTCCCACACCTAGTTCACTACTGCTACAGGTTACAAACAAAGAGCAACTGAGAAAACCACCAAATAAGGATATCTGTAACCAAGGCATCCATCCAGACCTTAGACCATCATCAAAGCACCCACAGATAAAGTGAAAGGTTCTTACCCAACATATGCTACATACACACCCCTACAAGTGATGGGGGAGAAAGCCTCATCTAAATAAAAGACAATCCAAAACCAAGAAGTTATAGCTGCTCCAGATGAGAAAGAGTCAGTGAAAGAACTCCAGTAGTCTGAAAAATCAGAGCAAAGGACACCCTCAAAGGGTCACACCAGCTCTCTAGCAATGGATCTCAACCAAAATATAAATATTGAAATGACAGATAAAGAATTACAAATAGGAATTATAAGAAAGCTCATGAAATCCAAAAGAAAATGGAAAACCAA
>NW_012151752.1:58696-59225 GCF_000956105.1 Propithecus coquereli
ATATGAATTTCTAAGATTATGAAAGTTTTACTAGATATAAAATGTTTTCAAAGTTTAGCAAATGAATAATAGTCATTAGCCTCTTAAAGATTACACTTCTAAAAAAAAAAAAAGACATAGCCAGGTGTGGTGCCATGCACCTGTAGTCCCAGCTACCTTATCAAAACAAAAACAAAAACAAAAACAAAAAATTGTATGTTAAAAAGCTTGACATGAGTTCCACTTTCAACTATTGCTAGGTTGTCTATGACATGTTCTCCCAATGTGAACACATGTAGAAATTATACAAAATATTTTAAAAATTGGATTAAAGGCATCAGAGAGCTATGGAGTTAGTGAGATTTCAGAAGTTGAGAATAAGAAAGCACCAAATATTCACATATTTTTCAGTGAAAAGTATTAATTCCAAATTAGAGAATGAAATGTTGAAAATTTGAAAGGAGGTTTCTGCAGATTTCAGGCTGAGGAAAAATTGAAATCCAGTTCTCATTAAACGTAAGAATTCTCTTTCATTCCTCTATTTGTTAAA
>NW_012151752.1:59275-62414 GCF_000956105.1 Propithecus coquereli
CTCTTTCACATTAATCCAGTCAATCAAAAATAAAGAACGAAGAATCAAGAGGAACAAACAAAGCCTACAAGAAATATGGGATTATGTAAAATGTTCAACTGTAAGAATCATGAGCATCCCTGAGAGTGAAGAAGAAAATACACAAGGGTTGAAAAACCTATTTGAGGGAATAATTGAGGAAAACTTCCCTGGTGTCTCTGTACCTCTCAGTCATCCTACCTTCATCTAAACTGGGTTTCATCAAAAACTTACTTTCTACCTTTATATATCCTACAGCCATTTTGACCAAGGAAGTCTCATTCTCTCTCTTCTAAGGTCAACCTTTCACACCTTTCTTACCTGTCCCTCTTCATCTTTGTTTATCCTATTATTTTAATTGATGTAGTTATTCTCAGTAAGTAGGAAAGCAAATATTTTGAGGGGGTCCTTATGAAGATGTTTTTGGTTTACTTTGACCCTCAGATGACGGTACATTGGTTACAGCTGTCTAGATTGAAAGGCATTTTCCCTGTAAAGTATGAAGAACTTCTAGACCTCATGCTGTGGCTGACAGGTACTATGCCATTCCTGATTCTTCTGTGTAAACTCTTTCTCTTCACATTCTACCTCAAAAGCTTTCAAAATTTTTCATTTGTCTGTGTTCCAAAAAAATTGCAGTAATGCTATATTGGCATGGATCTGTTATATCTATTTTTTTCAACTACTTCTATCTGCATACTTATATTCTTAAGTTCTGGGAATTATATTCATATTGGCTCTTTGATCATTTTCTCCCTCCATTTCCTCTACTCTAACATTCTGAATTTTTTAATAGTCAGTACATTCTCTAAAAATTGTCTTTTTTCAGTTTTATATTCTAACTACATTTCTTCATATTGTTCTTTCTGAAAGATACATCTTGGGACACTTCTATGCTCTCTAAATGTTATATTTTTATACTACAGTGTTCTGTTTTTCATAAAAGTAGTATCTTCTTTTTTTGCCTTTCTTTGGCTATCACTTACCAGATTTTCATAGTAGTTTTGTCTCCATTACATGTACTATTTTGTATTCTTTGTTTCCTTTAGGCTTTCTGGTTTTTTTTTTTTTATTAATTATTGGTTAAATGATGTATGCTTTGGTTTATTTTTTATATTAGAGGATTTCCTCAATGTCTGATTATACTTGGCAATTTTTTCTTTTTTAATAGTAAGGTATTAAAAGGTTGTAGGGAATCTGTGAGCATGGCTGGAGCTTATTGACTACAGCACCTGAATTTAACATACTGGAGAGGCACTCAGCCATTTCACTCCAGGAGTCTCAATAGTTGGTATATTGGACTCCTCAGTGGCCAAA
The DNA here is from genome assembly GCF_000956105.1 of Propithecus coquereli. NCBI lineage: Eukaryota > Metazoa > Chordata > Mammalia > Primates > Indriidae > Propithecus > Propithecus coquereli. Next base: position 60,611 of record NW_012151752.1, read on the forward strand.
GAGAGGGATCTTTTGTCTTGTTACTGGTAGTGGTAGGAGTGGAGGTGAGGCTGGAGTGTGGGGGGAGCAGGTGAAAGACTGATTGTGTATCCAGGGAGGCAAGCGAGATTGGAGCAATTAACCAGCCAGACTTTCACATAGCTCCCTGTAATTTCTGTGTAACCTCTCCATCTTCACTTTCCCTCACGGCCCTTAATCTAATACATAGCTCTTCAAAGATCTGCAAAAAACAAAACTCCAAAGTTCCGGTAGGTAGGGGAAAGAGATCTAATCACTTTACTTGTAGACTTTAAACAATGCCCCTGTTTTTAGATACATTTATACCCCTACTTTTAAATGGATATAGCACCCCAAGTTACTGAAATCTTTCAGAGTTCCATTGTGTGAATCAGCTTGTTTGTAGACTCACTACTTTTCACTACTATCAGGCATTCATGTTCTGGATTCTCTGTTAACGCATGCCAGTTAAGGCATATCCGTATAAATTTTTTTTACATAGCTCTTTTCTTTATGTATGCATTATGCTTACTTTTGCTCATCCACAGACTTTATTCTTTTAAGTTCATTTTTCATTAAAAAATCTCTTTACAGTCATTTGATTGAGGTTTTAGAAAAAGAAAAAAATAAATTGTGTGTTCATTTTTCCATGTTTACATAAAAGTCCTTCTATTGGTATAAAATATCATGAGGATCTGTACTTGCATTAAATAATATTTCTGATCTCACTATTTCTGAAAATAAATATAATTAAACACAATGAAATAAAATATCTGAAGTGTAAAACTTCTACTATATTCAAGATATTAAATTTTGCATCTCTTGGGTACACAAAATTTAATAACAAATCAGAACGACTTCTTAATAACGTGAAATATTACTCTGCTTTATTTAGAAAACATTCTATCACAATAATGCTTCTCTCATATTGTCTCATAAATACTTAATTAAATAACACCACTTGCATCTGTCCTAGAAGAATGTTTTGTCTTTATATATAAGACATGGCACAGTTGTCATTCATATACATTTTCCATGTGTATTTTAGTTTCATTTTATGTCGTTTAGTTAGACTATGCATGTCCTCTTTTTCTCTATAAAACTGTACCATTTTAGAATATCATTTTTTAGAATATTAGTTTTAGAACATGTTGTCATTGGGAAGGACACAAAGGCAAAATTTTATAACTTAAGAAATATTGACACTGTTAGAACTTTTTGGTTAAATTTACCTTGACCTTCGTAGAGACAGTTTTCAGAAAGGCAAGTAGCACTTTTTTGTCACTGAAGTGTTCCATAATCAGAAGTATATTTATCAGAAATGGCAAAGAAATGTGTGGGGATTTGAAAATGAGAAAGTAATTCAAATAAATATTAGTATCCTAAATTTATGGTAATGTATGTTCAAAGTTCAACTATATGGCCTGCTATTTTTGATAATAAAAGCAGGAATTAGAGAACATATTGCAAACCAACTGACAAAATATTACATAATTAAAATAATAATGATACTTTGTTTACTTCACTTCCACAGACTTATTCTTTATGCCATTGCAAACAAGACTATATTTTTCACATAGAAAGCATAACTTATTTTTGTATTTAATTGATAAAATGATTTCAACATAACATGAATCATAAAACAAAAATTAGTATTTAGATAGAACATCTGAATTTCCTTCACACACCCAAATCTTTAGTTATCCACACCAATGTATCTGTTTTTAATACTGTACATTTAAAAGCAAATATTTAGGATGAGGAGATATAGGTTTAAGACGTTACACATACACACACACACACATAT
>NW_012151752.1:72544-72984 GCF_000956105.1 Propithecus coquereli
TAACTGAACCAAAAACAAGATAACTGCTAAAACTTTCGTTCATATACATGCAAACACATATAGTCTTACATCACAAGTCAGTGACTAAATGCCTTCTTAGTCAAAGTGAAATATACTTTCATTATTTCAGAATTGTCCTTCATTACTAAGCAGTAATAAATAAAACTCTCATGAAAACCTATTTAGCAAAGTCTGAACCAGATATTGTAATACAAAAATTGATCCCAGATTTTATTTTATAAAAGTGACAATATAACTTTCAATCTCATATTATTCTCTTAATTGACTTCTATTTGATGATACTAGGCAACCATTATTTTCGCATCCTTGATAAGATATAACTCTATTTGATTGCTTTTCTGATGTTTTGACAGCAAAGGCTGGTGTATTGATTCAAGGTAAGAGATCTGAGAACAGGATTTTAAAGAGAAAATTCAGTG
>NW_012151752.1:73034-74262 GCF_000956105.1 Propithecus coquereli
CAACTCCAGTGAGAATGGATTTTATTAAAAAGTTCCAAAACAACAAATGTTGGTGTGGATGTGGAAAGATAGGAACACTCATGCAATGCTGGGACTATGAACTAGTACAATCTCAATGGAAAGTAATATGAAGATACCTCAAAGAACTACAAGTAGACCTACCATTTGATCCAGCCATCACACTACTGGGTATTTACCCAAAGGAAAAAAAGACATTCTATACAAAAGACACCTGCACTCGAATGTTTATAGCAACACAATTCACAATTGCAAATATGTGCAAACAACTCAAGTGTCCATCAATCTATGAGTAGATTAATAAAATGTGATATATGTATACCAGGGAGTACTACTCAGCCAGAAAAAATGGTGAACTAATACCTCGTGTATTAACCTGTAGGAAACCAGAGACCATTCTACTACAAGAAGTATTAAAAAAATGCAAAAATAAACACCACGTATACTCACTATTAAATCGAAACTAATAGGTCAACACTTTTGTGCACATATAGAAATAACATTCATCAGCAATCAAACAGATGGGAGGGTGAAGGAGGAGCCGGGTAAATTCACACCTAACAGGTACAATGCACACTATCTTGGGGATGGGCATACTTACAACATTGAATCAAACAGTACAAAAACAATTTACATAACCAAAACGTTGTACCCCCATAATATTCTGAAATTAAAAAAAAGAAATTAAATGCAAAACAGATTGAATAAGATCAAAAGTTGGCTTTGTGGAAAGACGGTTAATTCGATGAATGTCTGACAAGACTGGGCATTGATCAACAAAAATAGAAAAACACTAATTACCTACATTGAGAATGAAAGGGGCCATCACAAGATGGGACATTCTACAAAGTAAATGTCCTCTCAAAAATACAAAGTCATATACAAAAAGTATAGCACAGAAACTATTTCAGATTAAAGGAAACCAAAGAGATATGACAAGTAGTCTATGGCCATGCCACCCTGAACGTGCCCAATCTCATCCGATCTTGGAAGCTAAGCAGGGTCAGGCCTGGTTAGTACTTGGATGGGAGATATGACAAGTGAACATCATACATGACATATAACATTATTTTGCCTGTCAATGATACTATCAAAACAATTTACAAAATCTCAAAAAATGTGTGTAAATTAGATAAAATATGTTTCCATGTTAATGTCATTGGTACATGGGTAAATAAGTACATATGTAGATGAGACATAGGTGTATAAC
>NW_012151752.1:87337-88461 GCF_000956105.1 Propithecus coquereli
GAACTGAAGTTGGTGGTTATGAATGGTAGCTTTTTTTGATAATTTTATCAAGAAGTAACAAACAATAATCTCAACTTAGTAAAAAATCATGTATCATAGTGTTTCATTTTTTTGAAGAATTGTTGAAGCTGTCTCAGAGCTCAGCAGCATACATCACTGAACTGAGAAAATTAGTGACCGGAAAGATTAAATGGACAAAGAAACTGGGAAGTGCTCTCAGCATCCTAATGGTGTTTAAGTACCATTTAAAATATCACCTTAGGTGCCTGAAAGGAAACATTGATTACCATCTATATTACCATCTATATTAGTTATCTCTCACTGCATAACAAATTACCACAATCTTAGTGTCTTAAAACGACACGCATATGTCACCTCACAAGTTCTGTTGTTCAAAAATTTGGACATGGATTGGTGATTCTTCTGGTTCAGGGTCTCTCAAGAGGCTTAATCAAAGTGTTGACCGGGGCCGATATTTTTATCTGAGAGTTTGACAGGGGCAAAGGCCTACTTCCAAGCTCACTTACATGGATTTTGACAGGAGTTAGTTCATTTTTGGGTTGTTGGATTCCTTGTTGGTGGAAGGTCATCCTCAGGTCCGTTCCACATGAGCCTCCTCAGTGTGACAACGTACTTGGGAGGAAATCTGCTAGTAAAATGAGAGCCATAGTATGGAATGTAATCACAGAAATGGTGTATCATTACCTTTGCCATATTCTTTGGTCAGGAGAAAACCTTACATCCTGAAAAATTCATTTACAGTTCATTCATGTTGTTGCCTGAATCAGTAGCTCATTTCATTTTATTGGTGAGTGATATTCCATTGTGTCTCTGACTTATACAGTTCTTGCTGCTATGAGTAGTCCAAGAAAACAGAACCATAATACAGGACTTGGAAATAGGCACCTCAACTCTGAGCATAAACACTGCGATAAACTCCTTGTGGGTGATATGATACAAACAATCCATACGTAAAGATGGTTATCACCTGTTGTTGCATAGGGGAAGTAGTGGGTGAAGGCAGGTATAGGAAAATCAAGTAACTGCTGAATACAACCTATATAGAAGAAATTGTGACTACAAAGATTTTAGAATGATCTGGCTACTTTTGAAAACATTAGAGA
>NW_012151752.1:88511-89589 GCF_000956105.1 Propithecus coquereli
ACTTAGAAGAGGAAGATTAGAGGGACAGGTATTGATGAAATTGATGCCAGAGTCATAACTGATTTTGTACATTTCTCTCCTACACTCTCCTGCATTTCTCTCCATTCTACATTTCTCTGACCCTCTATCAGTACTTCTGCTGGTATAATTTGCTTGCCCATTGAGGTCAGCCAGATATCCAAGCCTGAGGTTGTGCCTGTGCCCTTGTCAGGGAGTATTTGCTGCAACTGTTCATTCACGGATATCACAGAGCATGTGAGTATCAAGAATCACCTCAATAATTCTCAAAGTTTTGACAATCTCTCCTGTCTTAATTATTTAGTAGAAATCCTCTGCCCTTATGATAAAGAGAATCAGTTACACCTGGCAGTAGGGTAACTACCTTTCTCTCTAGCTGGTTTACTATCAAGAGATGTCAAGATGGCCAGAATACTGCTACAGCTTTAGGTTCATTAGAAACCTGACCAAGTCTTTTGCCATAGGTGTTATTCCATGGTGATTAGTCTCTAGACTGATAGAGGCTAATGTAGATTTAGGAAACATCCATTTCCCAAATGATTCACTGAACTGATGGTAAGAAGGGCCAATGCTACTGACACTCTTTGCTTTCCAGATCCATGTATTTAGCTCTGAGGGAAGGGATACAACCACACTTAAAGTCTCTTGGTTCAAAATATATATAACATCTTGAAAATGAGCACTCAAGTCTACAGAATATCATTCACAAGCTGGCATCCTAACTACATCTTCAAGAGAGATTCTAATATTCTAACAAACCAGTAGCATCCAGAAATAGATGATAGTACCAGGCAATCCCATTGTTGTGTGTCAATTCTTGCACTTTCTTACTATTAAATGGGCCCCTTGGTCCAGGCCAATGCAACACATGATCCCATAAACGGATATCTGATACTTCATATACTTTTAACTAGTGGTATTTGCTGAAGCACTAGAGTTAGTAATGTCAAAGTCATACCTTGAATAAATATTATTATAATTCTAGTAGGGATGGATTATGTTCTTTCTAAGATATGAGAAGCTTGAAACAATTAACTTCAGGTAGCTGAATTGTATCATA
>NW_012151752.1:91053-91743 GCF_000956105.1 Propithecus coquereli
CAGCAAATTAGACCTTACAAACAAGCAGATACAATGGTGCCCATAGTGCCAATCACAAATAAGGGATGTTGTATAGATCCTCTGGTTAGCCCCACTGCAGTAATAACAGCACAGATTGTGAGGATTTTGCAGCACAGTAATGCCCTCCTCTAGTGACAACAATAGTCATGTGTTGCCTAATGATGGAAATACATTGTGACAAATGTATCGTGAGGGTATTTTGTAGTTGTGCAAACATCACAGAGGGTACTTAAACAAACCTAGATGGTATAGCCTACTACCCATCAGGCTAAAGGGTATAGCCTCTTGCTGCTAGGCTACAAATTTGTACAGCATGTTACCATACTGAATACTGTAGGCAATTGTAACACAATGGTATTTGTGTATCTAAACACACACGCTTCTAAGCACAGAAAAGGAACAGTAAACATGCAGTATTATAATCTTGTGGCACTACTGTCATATATGCAGGCTGTTGCTGACCAAAACATGGTCAACATGACTGTATTCTCTTTTACAAAAGCAATTCTTGTTTTTCTACTGAGCCCTAAAAGGAGAGTTATATCCAAACATATACAACATATACTCATGACTATGACACTTGAATTGACATTATGAATGAGTGAAATTTGATCCACTGAGCCATAAAATTGATTTAGAGTATGAGTTTTCTGCTACAGAATTAGAAGA
>NW_012151752.1:91793-92130 GCF_000956105.1 Propithecus coquereli
TGGTAAAATATGAGGAGGGACAGCTGTTCTCATATTCAAATTTATATGCATTCTCCCTTTATCTTTGCTGTATGTGTTTGACATACTCTTGACAGTGCTACTTATGTACATTATGAAGTATCCAAATCCATTCATGGATTTGCTTAATCTGCAGAAAATTAGCTTCTTTGCATATTAGCTTTGAATGATGTGAACTTTGGGGATTGATATGTAAGGACTGACCATAATCAATATGCATCAGAAATTAAGTAGTTTATCCCTTTCAGATTCCTTGGAAATATATATTTCAAAGTTACTTTCCCTTTGCTTAAAATTGTTGAAGAAGCACTGCTCATTG
>NW_012151752.1:93450-94171 GCF_000956105.1 Propithecus coquereli
GACAATATTAATTGTAACAACAAGAACAACAAGAAGCAAGATTTTCATGATCCAACTGCAAGGTTTTGCTTCATGAGGCCCCAGGCTCAAAACCAGGGTTAGTTAAATACAACTCTTATGGCAGTTAATGTGTTAATAATAATATATTAGGAGTATAATCATTAATGAGTAATTTAACACACTGAAAATGTTTATCATGCCATTTATTTGAATAGTATCATCAGTGTTATCTTCCAGCTCAGTGCCTGGAATTGGGGTACATAATAGACAGGAAATCATCACTAAATAGATACAATAAGCCAGAGATACCAACAGAGTAGGTATTTCATATACATTATCCTACTTACTGTTCATAAATATTTCTTTCCAATTTTGATATTTTTCTAACTATACAATTAGGGAAAAGAGCTCAAAGAGGTTTAGTAAACCTTACAAAGTTAGTATGTGGTAATGCTGGTATTGAAGCCTAGAATTTCTAATGCTTTATTTTTCTCAATTTTGCTAATGTGATAATTATTTGTATGCACTGGCTTAAACACCATAGCATGCACTTTAGATGCAATTTATTCTTTTGGAGTAGAAGACTTTAATACACAGTTGCCAAATCTAGGAATTATGTGCCCCAGTTGGACAACAATAAACCTAATAATATTGTTCACCCTATGTGTCATTGGATATAAAGGTCATAAAAAATTTTATTGGTAAAATATGAGGAGGGACA
>NW_012151752.1:94812-95385 GCF_000956105.1 Propithecus coquereli
CTTATACCTTGTTGGTGGGACTGCAAATTAGTGCAACCTGTATGGAGATTACTCAAAGAATTAAAATTAGACCTACCATTTGATCCAGCAATCCCACTATTGGGTATCTATCCAAAGGAAAAGAAAACTTTTCATCAAAAATACACCTGCACTGAAATGTTTATAGCAGCATAATTCACAATTTGCAAAGATGTGAAATCAGCTCAAGTGCCCATCAATGCATGAGTGGATTAATAAAATGTGGTATATGTATACCATGGAATACTACTCAGCCATGAGGAAGGATGAATTAAGGCCTTTTGCAACAATTTGGATGGAACTGGAGACCATTATCCTAAGCAAAGTATCTCAAGAATAGAAAAACAAACACTGCATGTACTCACTATTACATTGAACCTAACCGATGAGCACACGTGTGCACAGAGGGAAGTAAAACTCAGTGGAAATCAACCAGGGGGAGGGTAGAGGGGCAAAAATCTACTTAATGGGTGATGGGCACACCTATATCTGGGACTCAAGCATTAGAAAAGTGGTCAATGTAATCAAAAACTTTTATACCCCCTTAATATTTTG
>NW_012151752.1:95643-95958 GCF_000956105.1 Propithecus coquereli
TATGTCAAAAGGTTATTTTAAAAACTGGATAAATTCATATTTATAAAACTTTTGAAAGAGCATACATCATACTAAAGCAATTGTAAGCAAAAAGAACAAATTTGGAGGCATCACATTACCAGACTTCAAACTATACTACAAAGCTATAGTAAACAAAACAGCATGGTATTGGTACAAAAATAGAGACATAGACCAATGGCAAAGAACAGAGAAGCCAGATGTAAAAACAATCTAATTACAACCAATTGATCTTTGACAAAACAAACAACAATATACACTGGAGAAAAGAAGCCCTATTCAATAAATGGCACTGAG
>NW_012151752.1:96318-98629 GCF_000956105.1 Propithecus coquereli
TTTATCTCTCTTTAAAGAATATTGACTTTTATTTTGGAAAGCAAATGATTTACTTATGGGTCAGATTGACTTTCAAAGTTTATTTTCAAATCTTTGGACCAAATCAGAATATGCTTTGGAATTTTATTCCTACTCACAAGGTAAGTACTTTTTGAGTTATCTATTAAATGTCCCTCATGTTTAACCAGGTTTCTCTACTCTTGTGGAGACTTGAATATTTCCCTGTTAAAACTTTCTGATAGGTGTCCATTTTCTGGTTTTTAACATGTATAAGGAAAGCATGCAAGGTTATCTGGTTTTGACCTCATGATTCATCTTTCCCTATCATAGCATGCATCTATTTTGTATAACTTAGACATTCTCTACTGTAATCTTACCAAAAACTTGATGTTTTGTGTTCATACTATTTTCTTTTGCTTTATATTTGCTCTATATTCTTCTGTCTACTTGTAATTATGTGAAGCCTTCCTTCATTTTAACAAGTGTTGGTGAGGATGTGGAGAAAAGGGACCACTTGCACACTGTTGGTGCGAGTGTACAGCCATTCTGGAAAACAATATGGTGCTTCTTTGGAAAATTAAAATAGAACTACCATATGATCTAGCAACCTTACTTCTAGGTATATATTCAAAAAAGTAAAATCTCTATCTTAAATAGGTATGTGCACTCTCATATTCACTGCAGCATTATTTACAATATAGAAACAACGTAATTGTCCATCAATGTATGAGTAGATAAAGAAAATATAGTATAATATACAATGGGGCATTATTCAGCTTAAAAAAAGAGAGAAAATCCTACCATTTGCAACAACATGTATGAACTTGGAGAACTTTGTGCCACATGAAATAAGTCAGATACAGAAAGACAAGTATAACATGATTTACCTTATATGTGGAATCTAAAAATGTTGACCTCATTGTAACAGAGTAGAATAATGGTAACAAAAAGCTGGAGTGGGGAAATGTGTATATGTTGGTCAAAAGATACAAACTTTCAGTTACAAGGCGAATTAGTTCTCAAGACCTAATGTATAGCATGATAAGTATAGTAAATAATAATTAATTGTATGAGGGAGTAGAACTCAGTGTTCTGACCATACACACATGAAAAAAGTAAATAGGTGAGGTTATGAATGTGTTAGCTTGATTGTGATATTCGTCTCATAAAGTACACATATATCAAAATAACAATTGTATATCTTAAATGTATAGAATTTTTATTTGTCAAACATACATCAATAGTGGAAAAAAAGACATTCTTTGAATAAATTACACTTATTGCCTGATCCCCATTAGCTCTAAACTAACCCATAAGCTTTACACTAACCAGTGTCACTCCGTATTTTGAAGAAAAATCATTATATCAGAGCAGTCTTTAATATGTTCTAAGATTGGTTCATATCTCTTTTCCTAGAACCCTGTTACCATGGTAACAATCTGTTGCTCCATTGAGGGAAAGTTAGGAATAAGAGTTACAATATCTGCATTTTTTTGGTATAATTGGAATTTTTTCTGCTGATCATGTGACTTCCCTTGCTTTTAAGAGGTGCTGGATCTGTGAACTTATTCATGTTTGCAAATTGGAAGAGGGACCATTAATGTTCGAGGTGTCCAAGGCTATCTCTCTGCTTTAAAAACCTCTAGCTTATTCTATATAAATCAAATTGTCCCTTAGTTATTTACCCAATTATTTTTTGGGTAATAAATAATAAATAAATAAATAATTTACCCGATTATTTACCCAATCTCATTTAACCACAGGCAAAAATTTCTGTTATTTAAACCTGAGGTCGAATTTATCTCTAGAAATTATAAGCTACAATTTGACTTCTTCAAATTTGTTGGCACATCATTTCCAATAAAATCAAGGAGGAGATATCAATGATAGTATCGCCTGCATTGTTCCAGCCTTCAGGATATAGAAATTTCAATACTTAATCAAGGATATTAGTGCTTACCTCATCAACTTTCTCAATAGCATAATCCAGGTCATGTTTGGGAATGCATCTAAGGGTGTATCAGAGAATCATATACGTCCCCTCCAACATTCCTATATGTAAGTTATTTCATCCATTTGTCTACATCAGAATAGGTAATGGTTGATACCTGAACTTCACTAGAGAAGTCCACAATGGAGTCCATGTTTTAGTCAATGAAGTGGTACAAATAATATATTAATTTAGCATTCTTGGCAGTTGAACTCATGCAACTGATAAAGCAGCAACATCTTGAATTATATCTCTCCCTTCTCATTCCTTCATCCTGACTTCTGAAAATTGGTGGTAATATTAATAAGTATGTCAAAAGGT
>NW_012151752.1:100184-101826 GCF_000956105.1 Propithecus coquereli
TAAGAAAAATTTAGCCTAATGCTCTTCCTGTTATAAAGATTACGGAAGTATCATTCCTTTATTCATTTATGTTTTTCTTATAACTAAATACTATGAGTCTATAACAAAGGTATATGCAAATACAATATATTGTTTTTTAAAAATTTCTAGATGAGTAAGAACAATCTAGAATGTAATACGATAAGCATTAAAAAATGTTATAAACCAAAACAACCAAAAAAAAAGAATATAATACTTTTTGTCTTTGAACAAAATATCAAGAACTGATTCATACTGAATCCAACATTTATTTTATATCTTAAACGATAAGTAAGATATTAAATGAAAAGACTAGGACAATTTGATGTGACCATTGCAGTTTGTGTAAGAATGTACAGAAATTGTAGAGCTGGATTCCTTGAATATATAAATGTTTCCCATGTACTGCTTTACACAAACCAATCTTTTCTTACATGCTAGAATATAAGCAGCTACAAGTAATTGAAACTAAACTTTTAGCAGACTAAACAGACAGAAGTTTATTGTTTTATCTCAAATTACAACCTGAGTGTCGGGAGGCTGGAATTTGTTGCTGCCACAAATTTCTTTAATAAACCTATTTCTTTCTGTCTTTCTGCTTGATCAATCTTAACATGTTGCCTTTCTTCTTCATTTATGTTGTCTTGTGAATGTACTGATGCCCCCTGCATAGATTTCAATTCTAAGAAAAGACAGAAAAAAACAAACATAAAAACAGCAATAGACAGAAATATAACCTTTTATAAAATATGATTATCAGTAAAAACTATTTTTTATTCCCCTCTGCTTTGGGTTTAGAATGATCAGTGCTGTCCCAGCCCTAAGTTACCTTACAAATATTTTCCCAAAATTATTCATCAGCATTCCACCTCAGTATTCCATCTCATTGGTTAAAACACAATAGTCAAGCTTCCCTGCAAGTGACCTGAGTAAGTCATTATTTACTTAACTGCAAGGAGCCTGAGTAAATCATTACTTAACTGGGCACATTAATGCTACGAAAAGGATTGGAAGAAAGGACAATGGATATTGGATAAGAATTGCCATGCTATGCTCTAATTTTTGCTAACAAATCTATGAGCATGCTAAAAATACTCAAAGTTATTTTCTTTCAATAAAACCATTTCCTTGTCTTTTAATGAACACTTCCTTTTAACTTCATGGCTCTGCTCTCGATTATAGATTACAGCAGTTTGCTTAATATGTGAGACTCACCACTCTGTAATTCAGGAGATTCATGTTGAATCTCTTAACACAGACAAATGATACTGGCAAATTTTCCATCCTTCAGCTCAGTGTGCATTATAAATGACAGGCTATAAATTTCAGACAACAGAAATTCAAATTGAATTCAGTCATTTAAATATACTTACCTATGCCATAAAATCTCCATTCTATATTTACATATATTTTGCTAATTAAATCTGTGATATGTATAATCATATTACATATTGTTTTTGAGCTATTTCTTTGAATAATGAAGAATAAGACTAAACTTTTATTGACCTTCTCATCTAATATCTTTGTGTTTCTCAATACACTTTTTATATTTGTCAATAATAAGAATAATCTTTTAACAAAACTGTCCCCCAGTTTTTATATAACTCTATATTCTTTTTATGTT
>NW_012151752.1:102652-118565 GCF_000956105.1 Propithecus coquereli
TTCTACATAAAAAATAGAAATTCTAATACGTTTTTTTAACTTCTCCAATGGATTGTCTTTTTTATTCCTTAGGGGCACACAACTCCACTTGGGGACTACTCTTCCAGCTGATTCTCATATCTAAATTTGTCATTATTTACCTTGTGATCTCTTGGGGGATTTCATTTTTTAATCTACTTGATGTACAGCTGACACTTGAACAATGTGAATTTGAACTGCGGAGATACTCCTATGTGTGGATTTTTTCAACCAAATGCAGGGGGTAAATGCAATATGCCTGGGATATGAAACTCACATCTATGAAGGGCTGAGTTTTCATATATGCAGGTTCTGTAGGGTGGACTGCAGGACTTGAATATTCATAGGTTTTGATATACGTAGTGGTCCTGGAACAATTCTTCCATGTACATCAACTGTATAATCTATATATCTGCACATTTGGAGCAACCACTTGTATGCTACCTTAGCTCCTCTGTTGACAAATCTTTCTCCAAGGTAAAATTTGATCAACTCAAACCATTTCTAAGTATCTTTGAGTTTGTTTAAATTCACGTTGTATTTAACCTTTTAATAAAATTTCACACATTTGATCTTGATTCTTCTCAACAATAATCATTGGATCATCACTGTCACCTATTTTATCTCTCTTGATAAACAATAGAAAGCATTTTAATACTCAGGCGATGGTAATTAAAAGTTATCTATATAGTTTCTCATTTTAAAATGCCATTTTAAATGAATTGTTATATTTTATAATAGATTATCCATCTTTTATCATAGCTCCAATATTTAGATCCATATTCATGAGTGACAGCCCATTGTCTGTATTTCCCCCGATGTTTTGAGACATGAACAATGTAGAGATAATTAAGAAATAAATGACTACCCCGAGAAAATTAATTTCAATAATGTAGTAAGGAGAAATTAGAATGTAATGAGTTGAAAATTGCAAAGTAGTTGATAAATAGAAGGAAGAATGTGAAGAATGACATCGTAAGTGGTTTTCAATGAATTAGGAGAGTTTATTTTGAAAGTGTAGCAGAATAAAATAAATGGTTTTGGATTCTGTAAGCAGAAATAATTGAAACAGAGATCATTTTAGGTAAGGCGTTAGGTAAGTAATTGTGGGGAGGTAGAAGGGACAAGGTAATTAAAAGCTGTGTTCGTAGACTGGAATGTTTAATTAGAAATCCTGGAAATAGAGGATTTTAAAAAGATAAACAGCCTATTTGAAGGCTAATTCAATGGGAAAGAGGCAAATACTGTTATTGTTAAATTTATTTAGTAACTAAAACACTATCATTAATAGAAGGGTATGTAAAAGGAGTTATTCCTCAAGACAATGACAAAGAATTCTTTGGAGAGGTTCATAAATATGCTAGTTTATTATAGTACTTATAAAGCACATCTTAGTTTGTGTATTAGGGTTCTCCAGAGAGAACCAATAGGATACACACACATATACACACACACACAAATAGATATATAGATAATAAAGATATAGATATTCAAAAGGGCGTTTATTATATTAGGGGAATTGGCTCCCATGATTATGGAGACTGAGAAGTCCCACAACAAGCCATCTGCAAGCTGGACACGCTCAGATACTGTAATCATGGCTCAGTTTAAGTACAAAAGCCTTAGAACCAGGGAAGCCAACGTGTCATTCTCAGACCAAAGCCAAAGGCCCGAGAACTGTGGGGGGTGTGGGGGGATGCTGGTGTAAGTTCCAAGGCTGAAGAACCTGAATTCCTGATGTGCAAGGGGAAGAGCAGAAGAGTGTGTTCCTGCTCTGGGAGAGAAAGAAAATCCTTTTTTCTGCCTTTTTGTCTAGGGGGGCCCCCAGTCTATTGAATGGTGCCCACCCACATTTAGGATGCATCTTCTCCATTCAGTCTCCCAATTCACATGCCAGTTTCCTCTAAAAACACCTTCACCGACACACCCAGAATTAATACTAGTTCTCTAGACATTCCTTAATCCCATCAAGTTGACATCTAAAATTAATCATTGCAGTTGGGAAAATATTTTGGTCCACTTTTGATGTTCCGTATCATATTGTTTACTATAATACTTGCTAATGTCAATGTTTCAGAAAAAAGTTTCATGTTTCTTTATAAGTACGACTGTAAAAATGTATGGGCATAAGACAAATAATTGGCAGTTTTTAAAATGGTCTCCTTGTCTTAACAAAGACATTCTTTTTAAAGTTTTAGAAATTGTAATATTTTAACATCTCTATAGTTTAAAATCTGTTCTAATTTTTTTTCAAATTGTAGATATAAAAATAACAAACTGCCTTATATCTAAATCGGTTTAATAAAAACAGAAGTTCAGAGTCATACCAGGGTTTATTGTTTGATCTTACAAATTGCGTATATATTAAATTCCAGTTTCCTTGAATGTAAACTGAAACTAATAATATATAATAAATATCTAAATTTGTGTGAACTTATAAGTTAATAAATGTAAAGATACGCTGTAAATTTGAATGAGCTGCAAATTTTTTATTAAGATAAATATAGAATTAGAAGTAAAAATACTATGCTTCTAATATCTAGCTTAATATTTTTTATATTAGCATTACTTTGAAATTATAATTTCAATTATAACACTCAAAAATCTTAAGGTAATATTGATGCATCATATCTCTCTTGGCATTTTTAAATCTCTAAAGTAAGGCTTGAAAACATTAATCTTTAGAGCATACATTTTTTTAAGTGGCTATTATTAAGTAGCTATGTATTGAATAACCACTATATTCAAGAAGCTTTGTTGGACCATGAGCTCACCAAATTACAGAAGGATTTATTCTCAATTTTTAGAAGCATTTTAACAAGTTGATTCATTCTGAGTTTACATCTCACAATAACTTAACAGTAAAGGAAATGGCTCCTAGGGAAAATTATTTCTAACTTATTTCTGTTACTAAAATTCTCAGCTAGGAAGAGTCACTAATCCACACTATGTTACCTTGATGTTGAGGCTGAGAGTGTGGAACAATAGACATTGGAGACTTGGAAGGGTCGGGGAGGGCTTGATGAGAAATTACTTCATGGTTCAATGTAATTATTTGGGTGATGGATACAACAAAAGCCCAGAATTCACTACCGTGCAGTGTGGAACAAAATTGCACTTGTACCCCTTAAATTTATACAAAGAGAAAAAGAAAAGTTGAGAAACACTACTTTAAATAAAAGTGTCTTTTGTTTAAATTGTCGCTTTATGTGTCTGTGTGTGTGCTTGTGTGGAAAAGAGCAGGAAATATCACAGGTTCTAAGTGACAAGTTGGAATAGGGGGTGAAGTTAGTTGGAAATGAATCTATATACAGCAATGCAGTATATTAGCTTAAAGCAAGAGAGAGGGATTGTTATTTACACTTGGTAAATTGACCATTTTATGAATAAATAATATTCCTCATTATTTTTGGTAATATTCCTTGTTTTGAAGCCTATTTTGTCTGATATATTGATATTTCAGCTTTGTTTTGGTTAGTGTTTGCATGATATGTACTTTCCCGTAGTTATTCTTTTACATTATCTATACCTTGATATTTAAAAAGACCTTCTTAATCTGCCTTTGCCACCATTAGCTCTGTGATTTCGGACATATACTTAATCTGCACCAGAGATTCTCCTGTAAGAAATGGGGATAACAAAACTTTCTTCAGCCAGGCGTGGTGGTTCGTGCCTGTAATCCAAGCTACTTGGGAGGCTGAAGTAAGAGGATTGCTTGAGGCCAGGAGTTCCAGGCCAGCAACATTGCTGGTCCTGTCTCTAAATCAAATAAACTTTTAAAAATTAGCTGGGCATTCTGGTGCAAACCTGTAGTCCCAGCTACTGTGGAGGCTGAGGTGGAGGACACCTTGAGCCCAGAAATGTGATGCTTCCGTGAGCTATGATTGTTCCAGAGCACTCCAGCCCAAGTTACAGAGCAAGATCCTATCTCTTAAAAACAAAACAAACAAAAAAACTCCTTCATTGGTTGAGAAAATTATATAAGATCATGAATTTATAAAAATTTTTTAAAAAGGCTTTCTTGACTAGGTTTTCTTCTTTTTATTTTTATTTTCGATTGTCTAACTTGACAATGTTTGCCTCTTAACAGTGGAATTTAATCAATTATCATTTACTTTATCAATATGACTGAAATTAAATATACTACCTTCCTCCTTGTTTTCCTTTTCTCTACTCCTACATAATTTTTGGTTTAATTGTTACACTTTATCTCCACCAGGGGATTAGTATTTAAATCTGCTTATTTTATTTTTCAATTGTTTGCTTTAGATTTTACATTAAATCTATGTAATGTTTTATAGTCTATCTAAAATTAATATCATACTGCTTAACGTATAGTGTAAAACATCATACTACCATTTTCACCCTCGCATTCTTTGTGTCAATTCCATCACACATATTGCTTCCATATATATTATAACCCCCACATTACATCAAGGTTTTTGTTTTAATCCCCAATGTATTAGTGTCATTATATTTTAAATGTGTATTATCTTTTAAAAATATAATAAATAAATAAAATAGTTCTTTTTTACCTACCCTTATTTTGTTCCCAATTTTAGCTTACTTTATTTCTTTGTGCAGATCATACTTCTATCCAGTATCAGTTTTTCTTTGGCCTAAAAGACTTTCTTAAAGTCATTTTTCAGTGCAGATCTGTTAGCAATGGAATCTTCCGGTTCCGTTTTCTGAAGAAAGCCCATATTTGTCTATGATTTCTCAGACATGCTTTAGTTGAATATATATAATTCTCTGTTGACAATTTTTACTTTCGGAATGTTAAAGAAGTTCTTCCATTGTGTTCTAGCTTCCAAAATTTCACATGAAAAGTCTGGTATGCTCTTAGATCTGTCTTTCTATATGCAAAGTTTATTTTATTCCTTTCAACTGCTTTTAAGATTTTTTTTCTTTATATTTGATTTCAACAGCTTGACTCAGATGTAATTTTTTAAAATACATTCTTTGTTTGGGGTTCTTGGGCCTTTTCTATTTGCACTGTGCTGTCTTATATTAAATTTTAAAAAAAAGTTATGGTCATCATTTCTTTAAATAATTCTTCTACATTTTTTTCTTTTTCTTCTCTATTTAGCATTTCAAATACATGTAATACATTTAAACAGTTCCGGGGTTTTCTGTTCTCCTTTGTTCACTTTATATCTTTGTTTTTAAGTTTCTATAATTATCATTGGCTTATCAATTTTTATTGATTTATTCTTTTACTTTCCCTGTGAATTTTTGTTTATTTATAAACCTTTTAGGAATTCTTTATCTTTGATATCCACAATATAATATTCTTTATGTGATTCTTTATGTAATACATAATCTCACATTCATAATTAACCCTTTTGTTACAGTTTTTAATTTCTCACCGAAATTTTCCATCTGTTTATATCTATGTCTAATTTTTTCACTAGATCCTTTAGCATATTAATGATAGCTCTATAAGTTAAAATGCCTTTCTGATAGATCTGGATAATTTCTGGTGACATCTTATAATTTATGTGGAATCTGAAGTACCAGAAGACTTTTCTCTGTGCTCCCATGTATTATATTTGCCCCTTCCTCAACCATATGCTGCTTGCTATTTCTTGTTATTTGGTGTAAGGCTTATTGTGTGGATGAATTTTCTGTATTTCCCCCTCTAGCTCAGTTCGGGAAGGTTATGGGTGCCTGATGTTTGGTGAAGACTTATCAACGTTCCAGGACACCCTCAGAAACCTGGGGTAGTAAATTTGCTTTGTGTTTATAGAGCTGCTTTGTGAGACTGAATGCCCTGCCCTTCCTCTAGCGATAACCGACTTCTAATTTATGTCAGGACAGGATCTTAGGTCTGATTAATTTTGCTTCCTCTTTCACTGAGTCAGGTAGCTTTTGCTTTGAATCCTTCTGAAGTGAATCTTTGCTTGGGAATAGTGTTTTCTGTCCCTTCATTCATGACAAGTACTTTACTTGCTTGTTATTTGCTGAAAGGCGGACAGGGGTGTTTTCTTCTCCTCGTCCAGGAGCAGGTGGGTTTTGCCTCAGCATCTGTGTACCTCTGTCAGAGACCAATAACCAGGAGTATTTTATGTTTCTCTAACAGTGACTTCTGGCTTTACCACTGTATGAGAGATGAGCCTGAGGAGCAGACACAGTTTTGTTTTGGAGTACCACCAAGGAGTGGCTATCTCAAATTTCCTGCTTTGTCCTTAGCATTATTTGTTAGTCCCTTGTGAAGATGTATGAGAAAAAGCTGCTGACCAAGTGTGGACTCTAGATGTGTCTGTGACTCCTAGATATTCCATACTGTCACTGCACCATGCTCAAGCTTGCAGAATGTATGAAACTTTAGCTGTTTTCTTTTTTGCTTTTATGGCAACCTTTGGCACCACTCTGGCATAAGTGAAACATTTTATTTGTCCCATGTCTCCTTGGAGGGGCTTGCTACACCTTGTAATTGGTTTCAAATGATTTCTTTGAGATCACTATCCTTTGACTGGCTAAGAAAATATTATTTTGAAGATACTTTCGTCTTTTTCTCTTTGTTATGGAAAGACTGGCATCTTCATGGTTTTCTACATCTTAAGTGGAAGCAGAATATACAGTTTTGTTTGTTAAGTTTGGTGTGATTTGTATTTGTTAGTCTCATTTTTCATAGTTATACTATATGCAGATTTGCATCCTGCAATGTATTGTCATATAAAATCATAGTGGAGTTAATTATTCATGGAATTAATTATGTGCTTTCATCTGTATATTTTAGGTGTGTATGTGTTTGTGTGCAAATGTGTATGTTTTGAGAGAGCTAGCATTTAAATAAGCAGTTACATTTTATGCATATGAAATATGATATTTGAAACTTCCTTACACTCAATTGATTACAGTTCCCCTTAATCCTCAAAGTTGGAACATAACACCCTCAATATGATCCTAGTGTTCAACACTATACAGTTTTCACTTTATTTCAGCTTAATTTAAAAATTAAACCTAGTTTTTATCTGGTATTCAAGGAAATAAGAATATGTTCTAATATATAAAACTAACTGATTACATGGGATTCCTAAGAGGAATTATATAGGTTCCTGTAGTGGCACCTTTCAAAGAGGTTGTTCAAGGGTTACCTCACTGTGATGTTTGTATAACTGACTTTATAATTTGACCCTTTTGTAGACAGCAAATGTTCTGAATAACTTTAGGGTTGTGTATTACATTGCCGTATATCTTTTTAAAGTACCACCTAAACACAGTCCAGAATTACACTCACATAGGTTCACATCACACTAATGCTACTTCCAGAATTTTTTCTAAGTAGAACATTGAGAATGAGAACAAAATTCCAAGTCTTACTTCAGTAATTAATGTTTTTCCTGACCTTGAAGAGGTAATTTAATCCCAGTTTTCTTTTCATGTAAATATTAGGGTGCTCCATCTCTCTTTAAAAAATCATGCCAATTAAGTAGGCAATGGTTTAGATCCTTCCAGGTGTATAAACTACTCCCTGAGTGTAAATTACATTGTACTAACTACATTTAGTCACCAGTGCCTGAAATTCAGTGAATTACTGCTCTACTGCACTAAATGTCCCCCTAATGACTTAAAAGAGTCGATGTACTTTAAAAAATATTGAGCTTAAACACTAGAGTTTTATAATGTTCTTTACAAAACTTGAAGAGAGGCATATTAACTTTACGTAGCATGTTTTCTCATACTAGTAGAAAAACGAAACTGACAGGAAGCTTGAAAACTAATTGGATTGTGCAATACACCCACTGCTTTTAGTTTATTAGATGTACTTTAAAGGAAATTAAAAAGTATGCAAGTTAAGGGTACTATTTAAATTCATCATGCTAAACAAAATTTCTGAAGCATAAAGCAAAGAGTGTCCCAAAACACTTGGTAGCATAATACCTGTCAAAATTCTCACTAATTAGTAAAATCTAAGCATAGTTCTTAGAAAATGTAGTTATCCATACTTTCAAATTGAGTATATTTTAAGGCTTTGAAACATCGCACTATATTATCATCAAATAGAATTTCCTTGAGATATTAATTTTGTACTAAAAATGTGCTACTTTTTTACATAAGTATTCCTACATGATTAGGTATTCAATAGTACTTTGTCAATTTGATCAAAATAGTTTATTGTGTTATTAGTTGTTTCCACGTGAATTAATTTTTGAATCTGTTAATGTAATTAAGGATGTTATTGAACTTGAATGCAATTCAGAATATCATTGGTTCTTAACCTAAGTCACAATTGCAACATAGCAGCCATTTGTTTTTCAAATGTCCTCACATTTTGATATCTCATGAATATACTCTTTCGGCTTTGTTTTTTCCTCCCTGATACAAGGGCAACCAGAGCTTATGTTCTTAACTCATTTTTCTCCTCTGTTTATGTGTTCCTAGTCTTATGGCATCATCTTCCCTTCTGATTAATTGCTTCACAAATCAAAACCTCTTACCTCTTCTACCACCCTGTATTTTCAAATATCCAAAAGAAATTTACATTTTTATACATATCTGTCATAGCCAAGTGTTAAAAAATAAGTAAATCTTGACTGCTGAATCAGTTTCCTTTGTTAGAATATCTATCAGATATTCTGTCCTCTGGTCAGATTTGACTTTTCCAAATGTTATCCACTCTATAATTGAAGTAATATATTTTCTTACATTATTTGGAACTTATTTCTAAAAGACTCAGCCCAGGTTTCTGGCTCCCTTCAAAAAGTTCAGCTCTGGAAGATCTATAAGAGGACACATCATGAATGCAAGAAATAGCAGAGGGAGCTGAAAGCAAAACCAAAAATAACAACAAAAAAACACATTGAAATATATGGAGACTTATCTTTCATGGATGTTTGAAGGCTAGGGGAAGTGGAATGGGAAAGGGCTTGCTGGCAGCAGAGGAAGGAAACATCAGGAGAAGAAAGGCAGCTTGAATTTTGCTTTGTTTTCTTCCTGCCTTCCACAGTGCTGCCCGGTCCCTGCCAGTGCTTACAGATGATAGTGCAGGTGTTCGCAGCAGCAACCAGGGCAAATCAGAAATGTTGCCCTGAATTATTTCTGAGTAATTCAATGACCCAAGAAAAGAATTCGTTTGAGTGATATATATACATACACACATACGTATGTGTGTATGTATATATATGTGTATACGTATGTGTGTATGTGTATGTGTATATATATGCATATATACAGCTGATAACTGTGGAGAAATAATAGAATTAGAAAAGTAACTAAGTGCAACTTCTAATGAAATAATCGACTCAGACAATGATCATTCATGGTTGAAAACATTCGTTGTCACCACCTGAGCACCTGATCAACCTTAAAATCATAAGAAAAAGACAGTAAATGTGTGGGCTTCCTGAAGTGAAGCACACACCACGATCCTATCTATGTATTTTTGGCAAAATCATTGAATGTAAAACTAGTCAATACCCCAGAGCTAACTTTTATTGATGGGAAGTATGAGACATATATGGAGAATAAAAACATAATTTAATGAAGCACAGAGACAAATTCAGACTGTGTGACTTTGAAGAGGACAAATGACCCAATTTCTGCAAAAAGTCAAAAGCAGGAGAATATGGGAGACAGGATCGCTGTGAATTAAATGAGATATAAGCAATATAATTGTGGGAAATTAAAGGCTCCTGGATTTCTCAGTGCTCTTGTGACAGTCTTAGCCTCCTGGGACTTTTCACATAACCACCAGAATTAGGTCTGTAGTCATTTCTCCAGTTAATTGCTCAGATCCTAAAGGATAATAAAACTTCTCTTATCTCTGAGAGGGCAAATTGGTTACAGTACCAGACATAGCACCTAGGTTAAGCCCCTAAGGTGCTCCTGAAGAGACTTATTAGCAAATCAAAGGACTGGAGTTAGGAGGAAATCCTTTCAGGAAGGAGAGAGGAAGATTACCTCCATTTCCTTTATAAGTAGAGAGAAATCATTTTATTTCTTACTTTTTACCTACCAACTCCTGTGGGTTAACGGACCTGGCCCTCATTGTGTCACCTTGGGAGTAATAACAGGGATAAGGAGAGAGGGGTTATACACTTAATAGTTACTGTGAGGTTTTCGTAAGAAATCTCTCTCCAATCCAGCACGTTTCATGTTAGTATTCAGGGAAATATTATTATTTAAAATTGATAATAATAATAGCATATGGCCCTTCTCTATGCAAAAAGCTTATATGCCATAGATATTATTACAGTCTGGCCTTGGATTCAGTTTTTCCATTCTTATTTTAATATTATTGCCCACATACTTTCTCTCCACCCATTTTGTGTGTGTGTGTGTGTGTGTGTGTGTGTGTGAGAGAGAGAGAGAGAGAGAGAGAGAGAGAGAGGGAGAGAAAGAGAGAGACAGACAGACATGAGATATATGTTTGCAATTCAATTCTTTGCACGTCCAATCCTCACCAATCGTTTTATGTTTTCATAAAGGCCATTTTTAAACTTGGTTTTCCAGATGGACTTAAAATCACAGACTTACAGACTTTGTCGTTATGAACTGGACTCAAGTTTTAGCACAGGTCTAGTACCTTTAGGAAAGGAGACACTGTAAAAGAGAGTTGAGATATGGGCTAAAACATTGGTCCCCAACCTTTTTGGTACCAGGGACTGGTTTCATGGAAGACAATTGTTCCACAGACAGAGGGGGGTGAAGGGGGTAAGAAGGGAAGGTGGTGGAGATGGGGGGAGAGGGATGGTTTTGGGATGATTAAAGCGCATTACATTCACTGTGCAGTTAAACCTCTTGCCAATGACAATCTACATTGGCAGCCACTCCCCAGAGCTAGCCTCTCCACCTCAGCTCCACCTCAGATCATCAGGCGTTAGAGTGGTTTACAGTAGGGTTCGGGGCTCCTATGAGAATCTAATGCTGCCGCTGACCTGACAGGAGGCGGAGTTTATGCAGTGATGTAAGCGATGAGTAGCAGCTATAAATACAGGTGAAGCTTTGCTTGCTGCAACCCTCCTGCTGTGCAGCTTGATTCCTAACAGACCACAGGCCGGTACTGATCTGTGGGCCATGAGTTGGGGACCATAAGGCTAAAATGTGCACCCAGATTTGAAATTAGGATATTTTTTCACGTCAAATGTTGAATTCTGATTTATTCATATGCACTTATAAGTAAAGTTAGTTATTAACTACTCTTAAATGGCAGCATGTCAGTGGCTTAACATATTCCTTATGCATGCAAAAAATCATCATGCATATATCAGGATCCTTGACAGATGTTTTATGGGAATCAGGTAATTTTATGAAAATACGATGAATTCATTGAAATAAATCAAAATAAAATTATAGAAAGCACTTATTTACTCTGATTTTAAATCAGAAATTCAAATATAGTCAAATACACAAATGGAAAAATGAGATGGCATTCATCTTCATTAATTTCCAGATTAGAAACATAATTCTCCTTAGATACTTTGTAACATAGGAAAAACATATACAAGGAAACTACAGTTAACCAATTTTCTTTGACTCAGCTAAAGTCACCAGTACATTTTAGGGTATTTTTCTAAGGACTATTTTAGAACTTGTGCATATGCGTACATTTCCATATTAGATCACATGATATTATTTTCATGTAATAAGATTAATGTTAAATATCACAGTAGTTTAATATTATATATTAAATAAATAACACTAAAATTTACATATACTAGTTTTATTGTGAATATGTCTAAATCTATTTTTGAATTTTTAAAATTTAGTTACAGCATTATTTGCATCTTAAGGATGGTGGTTTGTGTTGTCACACTTATCACAATAAGTAAAGGTGCAATTTGCATTTGTTTATAAATCAGTAGAATAGAATCTTAGAATTAGAATTGATTCACAATTATTAATAATTTCTACCAGCTCCAAATCCGCCTTTTATGCTCTTTAATGCAAAAGCTGGAACTCTGTAAACCATGTTACCTATACATTTCACCCTGGCTTCATCTGGCAGTCCCTGAAACAGCTTGATTGAGCCTCTTTGGAAGTATCCTTTCCTCAAACATTTGAGCAGCAACTTTCTAGAGCTGCTCCTCTGAGATCCTTAGGTACTAGAATATTTGGGTGACACATTCCTCGAATATCTCAATAATAACTTCAAAGAACCTTTTATTCAATCTCCTAATTTCTGGAAACCCACCTCTTTATTTTTCTATCCTTAGGGCGATAACGCTTCCTGCACTTAAGATATTTGGCGGTCCTTATTGTTCTTTTGCTTTTGCTTTTTAGGTTTTTTTGCCTCTGTAAACAATTTCTTATATTAAATCTATTACTTTAAACAGCTAATATGGTTTCTATTTTATTGACTAGTCCCTGAATGATAGAAGATATTTAAAGTCCCAGCTATGAATTCCAAAATTAATTTTCAAAAAGCTTTTGGCAATTTATATTGATGGAATCCATCAGTGTACAGCATTTAGTATAGCCATAAGTTTTCAAATCAATTGGGTAAATACCTAGGCATTTAACTTCTGAATATGTTAGAACTACAGATAGCTTTGTAGACACTACGAAATCATTTCCAAAGGGCTGTATCATTTTGCATTCTACCCACAATGGGTAAGAGTTCCTATTTTTCCACATTTTAACTGGCAATTGGTATTGCCAGTTTTGGGGTTCGGAAGGTACTGTGAGAGTTTACCCAGTCTATAAAATGTGGAGTGGTCTCATTGCTGTTTTAATTTGCACTACCCTAATAACAAATGATTTTGTGCAACTCTGATATGCTTATTTGCTGTGTATATGTCTTCTTTAGTCAGATATTTGTACATGTCTGTTATCCTTTTTTATAAACTAGGTTGTTTGCTTATTATTGGGTTTTTAATGTATTTTCTTATATTTTGGATAAAATCTTTTATTAGATATATATTTACAATATGTTATCTTGGTATTTTTGATTGTCTTTCATTCTCTTACACATTTTTAAAGGCTGTGGTCAAGTGTTTCTCACTCTGACACTAGTCCATACTCAGCTTCCAGCAATTCATCAAAATTACCATTTAAATGTTTCTACCAGCTT
Organism: Propithecus coquereli; assembly: GCF_000956105.1. Taxonomy (NCBI): domain Eukaryota; kingdom Metazoa; phylum Chordata; class Mammalia; order Primates; family Indriidae; genus Propithecus; species Propithecus coquereli. The sequence continues at coordinate 115,689 of NW_012151752.1, forward strand.
AAGGCTCTAGCAGTTTCTTTTCCATATAAAATAATCCCAGTTGATGTATCCTTCTGGATGCATCTGTTTTTGCAAATTTGGTGTGTTTATTTGTCCTGTGACCTTAGTTCTTCTATGAAGGGTTCAAGAGAATTTGTTGATTTTCAGTTTGTCCAGACTTTGCTTGTTACACTCATGGGAATGATGACTTTAAGTTTCTTACATGTTAGAGCTGAAACCAGATTTCTTTGATCATTTTTTAGAAGCCAAGAATATTCTATATAAGAACAACTGACAAACGAAAATTTTATAAGGAGGACAACACAAAAATTTTTTTAAATGACAGCAGTATGTCAATACATATTACTAATTTTATAATTATTTCCTGATTGAACTGCCATGCAAATCTCATTTTCATTCATGTCCACTTACCCAAACCGTTAGAAATATAACAATAAATAACAAGGCCAAAGGGCATCAGTTTTTAGTTTAATGAATTTCATTAACCTTTCCATCTAATCAAAACATCATCTTATTTTTATGTCAGGAGTTCTTCAATTAATAAAACAGCCAGACAAAAATATACATGTTTGTGCCAGAATAATGTGTTCAATTTTAAGTCCAAAAATTTTGGATAATTCATTGCTGTGCTTGAAACTATTAAAAGGATACTTGAGTCAAGGGTAAAAATGTCTCAAAAGCAGCACAAAAAAATCCCGTTTTCAAGTTATGAGGTCGTGTTTGCAATTATGAAAATACTTCTGTTTTTTTTTATGTTCCTCTTTTAAGGTAGTCCTAGCACATGTAAAAATCCACTAACCTTAGAACTAATTTAGGTACCAAATCTACCAATTACCATCAATCTAAAATTGGACAAGATAATTAGCACTTCAGAGATTTACTTGAAGTACTTAAGAATACTAAATAATAATGTATGCCATTTAGATAGTATTATTGTGGTCAGGTTTATATTAGGAAGTATACGGAATTGTTAATTTCGACAGTTGGTACATAATAAGCTTTCAGAATATATGAGTTTTCTTTTCTTCCGAATCCTCAGAGGACAATAGATCTATCTTATTTGAAAGATATGTAAGATCATTGGTGTATAAATGAAAAAATTGTGTGTATGTTATTAGCACATTAAACAGAAATTGACTTTGGCTAATGAATAAATAAAAAAATTAAATTAAATAAATTTAGGAGATCACAAAGTTAACAGAAATGTTAAGGAAAAGAAAAGAAAAAAAGTAACAGGCCTGTGCTGTAGGTAGAAATTGTATCATAGTTTGATATCAGAAGCATATCCAAAACCTTACTACAAATGAATCCTAGGAAGATACAAATACTGGTACAGATGATCTCTACGCACCATCACTAACATTCTGCTTTTACTGTTCTTGAAAACTACTGTTGCTGAGACCACTAATAGTATGTATTTTTCTTTGGAACGCCAATTCTCAAATCAAGTCTAAACTGGAAGAATCTGTACTAGTTTGCTCTGATGGCTCTAACAAACCACCACAAACCAGGTGACTTAAAACAACAGAAATTTATTCTCCCATAGTTCTGGAAGCCAGAAGTCTGAAATCAGTCTCACTGTGCCAAAGTCAAAGTGTGAAGAGGTCTACGCTCCTCCCGTAGACTCCAGATCAGAAGGTATCCCTTGCCTCTTCCAGCTTCCGGTGTTTGCTGACTCTCAGCTGTAAGTTTACAATGTCTCTTCCTCTCCTTTCTGAGTCAAATCACACTCCACTTCCCTCTTAAAAGATACTTTTGATGGTATTTAGAGCTCATACAGGTAATTCAGGATAATTTTGCCATCTCAGGATTGTCAATGTAATCACATCTGCAAAGTCTGGCCACATAGGCAACATTTGCGAGTTCTAGCAATTAGGGCAGAAATTTGGGGATTTTGGGGCATTTTTAAGCCTACCACAGTGTCTGAGTGCTTGAATCCATGTTAAAAGGCTTATATTACATTTATTATATGTATAAGTGTGGTTCATTTTGTGGACAACCAGAAAATAAAGCACAATTGTTATCTACCAATTAAAATTTTGGCTCTAAGAAAATAATTTCTATTTTCCTAGATATAACAATGCAGTTAAATACAATTATACAATATTAAAATTTAGACTTAGAAAAATATTGTGAAATTAAACTCAATTTAGATGAGAAACACAAATTGCTAAAACAATCACTATTATATTTGAAGTTTCATTACAAATGTAATATTGCTATGTGTGCTTTATTTTTACTGAGATCAAAACAAGAATTTTCTTACAATAAGCAATCTATGTTAGGCATAAGAAACAACTTGAGACATTAAAAAAATCATGTACAGATTATAGGATTTATTTTGTAAAACCTTCAAAAAAACTCACTTTTTCAGGAAAAAAAACTAAGTTGGAACTCATTGGATATCAAAAAGTTCCATAATTTATATCTTGTATTAAATCTAAAAATAAGTAATTAGTATATTGTGTAAATGTTGAGAATACTTATATAACTAATAAACTTTAAAATTCAAAATAAAACACCACATTGAAAAACAAATATTAATAGCCTCATGAATCATATCTTGTATTACCCATTAAATCAAAATCTATATATCTCAAAATGAGTTTCATGTGATTCTTTGACAAATATATTGAAAGGAAAGAAAAATCAGAGTACACTATTTCTCCAGACAGTGAGAGAAGATAAATAGTTCAATGACAAATATCTTTCTTTTATAAACCTCTATTAGCACATTGCATTTTTTATGATTTTGACATTAATTTTCCTCTTGCTTAAATATGAAACTGGAAATATATTTGGAAAGTTCCATCCAACAACTTTATTGGAAGTATAAATAGCCTGGTTAGTTGAAGCTTCATATATGTATGAACATAC
>NW_012151752.1:122830-124439 GCF_000956105.1 Propithecus coquereli
TCACAAAATTCTAACTTAAAATATCAAAATCATAATATTTTGTAATAGAATTAATGTGAAAGAAACATATCTTTCTATAATAGGTTGGCAGAACAGCACATGCTTTCTTCTTTGTCTCATATCAATTGAATTCAGAAATGGTAGAATATTTGAAGAAATTTTTTTAAACCAATCTAAGTAGTCTATGATGTTTTAAAATAATTTTGTAAAGGAACACTCTAAATGTTTGTTGCATTAAAAGAATCAGTGGGGAAGCAAAAATCATGTTATTCAACAAATTAAGTGTCCAAGCTACAGTTTTTGACCTGTTTATATAACAGACTACAATTTTGATTTGAAAATTTCAAACTTGCCAGCAGATTAAAATGGCATTATGCTCCTTCAAAATGAAGGCGGAAATGAAAAAAAAAAAAAAAAAAACAAGCTCCAACTTATCTACCAGATTATATTTGAATTCTGTAACTGTTCTTGGGAATATTTTGAATTGTAGAAATAATATGTTGATGGAATTTCTAGTTTTAATCTGACCAATTTGTATGCTATAATGGAATAGAAAGTAATTTATAAGGCCTAAGATGTACCATCATCTCAACTCAAAGACAATAAAAGTGTTTGATTAAATTTATCTTGTAAAAATGATTATCAAAGATTAATGTCTACAGTAGAAGCATAAGACAGTATTAATAAAATAAGGAAGGCTGAAATATTTATATATTTTTAATGCAAAAGATGTTAGTATTATCAATATCCTTTATTTGGTTTGAATTTGTTTTAAGTATCTGTGTGTGGAAATAGCATTTTGTGAAATAAAAATAAAACCGTGTAGTGATGAATAAATTAAACTCAATAAATTAATAAATGAATTAAGGTTAGTAAGTCAACCTTAATAGATTAATATAGAATCCTTAAAGAAAATTTCAGGTAATTTTTATAAAAAATAAAAATTAAGCAATTTTGAAAATATACATTTCTTTAAAAAATATCAGGGATTTAGCACTAGTGAAAGTTAAGAATTTGATAAATATGTGAATAGTTCCAAGAATAATTGGTAATTGATATTTATAAATGTTCAGATAATCATAATGAAATAAGATAAGTTTTTTGGATTTTGTTGTTTTATTTTGGCTTTCACTGATTGGGTATAGGCTATTTTACCTTAAAAATGTTATGTTTTAAAAATAGTTTTTGAAAAGTAAAGTCTCCCAATTTAGTAAAACTAATTTTTGGCCAATCAATATATTTTTTAAAAGAAAAAAATGTTCAATGTCAACCTTACGTGTAACAAAATTTTGAATTTAACAGCTTCTTAATTGTTAATTAATCAAAAGAAATTGATTAATTTCTTTTTCTTCTAAAATACCGGTTTTACAGTTGATAAATTCTCTAAGACCTCTGCATTTTACTTATGTTTTAACTTAAGGTTTGGGAAATTAGGATTCTATATTTAATTAGTGCTATCTGATTAACACTGGCTATTTGCTTGTTTTGCCTACTGTTTAAATAATCTGACTGTCTTATAGATCAGGAAATGCCATGTTAGAAGTCGAAACATGCAGTTATGTTTTTTTTTTATGTTGAATTGTAATTTAATGATTTAATTTTAATTTAA
>NW_012151752.1:124680-128008 GCF_000956105.1 Propithecus coquereli
AAAAAAAAAAAAAATTTCAAACTGAGAGCAGTGATCTCACTGAGTGGAAGAAATAGAAATCAGAGACACAGGCAAATGATGCATTTGGGATTTGTGGGTCTAGGAAACAGTTAGAGGATGAGCAGAGGAGCTCAAGAAATCTGGATAGGCGTTCCCTTGAACATTTGCTCATACCTGGAGCTGTGAGCCAAATGCAAATTATTCAGATTAAACAATTTGACTGCTGTTTATTTGTATTGGGTAAAAGACACTAAACAGCATTTTCATTCAGTTGAGACTGCATTAACTGAAATTTTATATCCTTTGATCATCCCTTCCCATTTCTTCCACTCCAGCCCCTGACAATCAAAATTAATATTTAGCTAGCAAGAAAAATGTAGTAATTTTAATGAAGCATTTATAACAAATTTTAAATCACAATTTATAAAAACAAAGATTTATAATCTTCGTTTTTACAGTCAACATAATGTTGAAAATTGATTTAGGAATGATAGAAGACTTTTCTGGTTGCTATTAAAAATCAATAAACATTTACCAATACTAAGAATGCCTCCCTTCAGTCTTTTGTTTAGTGTTGCAGAACTATACTAATGTTAATATAACATCCAGACCCCTGCCTTTTTTTTCACATAGTTACCCCATCTCCAATTGCCATATTTGCTCATTTTCCTTCACCTAAATTATATTAAAATGCACACACAACACGTGTGTGTATAAATATATATATACATACTTACATCATTAGTGTCATTGACTAAAAATTTGAATACTTATTGATTTCTTTAATTGATTTTTTATGAGTTTTCTGTAGATGTAGCCCAATGACAATGAAACGAACCATGGCAAAACAAAAATCTCATAATGTTTTATTAGATTGCCCAAGTTCCCTAATGCTCTGTTTAGGTATCCTCAATATTAAACACATTCATGCTTTTTTCAGCAAGGAAATTCACACTACTGGATTTGATCCTTCCTTAAACAAGAACATCAGTATCACTGTTAGAGAAATAAAGGAGGTGTCATTATTTTTTTAAATTGATTAGACGATTGTAAAATTCAGGGGACTTGAGAACTATTATTCCAGTGGTTTAAACGTCAGGAGAATTTATGGAGAGTGAGGACACCTCAGATATGTTTTTGCCTATTTCTAAAATAGTCTAAAACGAAACTTACAATTCTAGAGGTAATATTCAATTAGTAATTTATAAAGGTTGATGCAAGATTTTTTATATGAAATGATGCACCTCCAATTAAAGTCCTATTATTAATTTATTATTAGACCAGTAATGCAAAAACATAAATAGGTTTTAATTTCAGTTTTAAAACTGAATAAAGGTGTTGACAGTGGAAAATATTCTCCATGGGCCTCCATTTCTGAGGTCAACAGTTGATAGAATGTAGAAAAATTAGAAAACCATTCAGTTGTATGGATTTTCTCCAACATTTTTCTTTAAAAAATTCTTAATAGCTAATCTCATTCTTTTCACATGACCACTTTATTGATAATGAGGACTAATTTTGATGATCCTAATATAATTCTCATGGATATGAAAAAGCAGGACCTCCACATAGCCCAAAGTAATGGCAGATCATTAATCAATCACACATGATACAAAAAATCATATGAAGATACGTAGACAATAGATATAGAAATATATACAAATATATAAATATAGAGAGAAATATATTCACATACATATTTTAAATTAATAGACTATTTTTGAGCAATTTCAGTTTTACAGAAAAATCAAGCAGATAGTACAGACAGTTCCCATGCTCCTTCCCCAACCCATCCTAGTTTGATTATTAACATCCTTCTGTGATAATTTGTGGTAGGGTTCACTCTTGTGTTGTACATTCTATGAGCTTTGACAAATGTTAAATGACATATATTCACCATTACAGTATCATAGAAAATAGTTTCACCACTCTAAAAATTCCATGTGCTTCACCTATTCATCCCTCTTTCCACCTAAACCCCTGGGAAAATCTGATGTTTTTATCGTCTCTATAGTGTTACCTTGTTCAGAATGCCATGTAGTTGGAATCATACAGTATGTAGCCTTTTCAGATTGGCTTCTTTCACATAACAATATGCATTTAAATTTTCTATATGTCTTTTCATGGCTTGATAGCTCATTTTCTTTTATCACTGAGTAACATTCTAGTGTATAAATATACCATGGTTTTCCTAGTTACCCACTGAAGAATATATTTGTTGCTTTCATGTTTTGGTAATTATGAATATAGCTGCTATAAACATTAATGTGCAGGTTTGGGGTGGACATATATTTTAAACTAGTTTGGGAAAATTTAAGAAATATGATTGATACATCATTTGATAAGAGTATATTTTCTATTTTTCTCCACTTAAGAGGCTTAGAAAAATAACCCTATGACTATGGCAATTCAGTTGTGGTTTCTAGATAGTTCCCAACAAAAGGTACCAACTTACTGCTTATAATTAGAGTGATTAAATTTCCTCATTTTTTTTTTCTGGAGAAATTTGGCTTTACGTATGTTGCTCTTGAATTTTGGCTTTTATATTTGGTCCCACATTTTTCTTATCTTCTGTGTCAGTATACTTTTTAGTTGCATTACTAAACCTAGGATGGACTTATCAGGCTTTCACACTGTACTTCTGTTTCTGCCATACTCTTCTTTAATAGTAAATGAGATGCATGTTCTCTGAATAGCATTTTAACTGTAACATGTACTTAAATCTATCTTTTGAGATGCAACATAGCTAACACTCTCTTTCAAGGAAGTATTTAGTGTTGATCTGTCTGATGGCAATTTGTTGTATCAGCCATTGCATCTCATGGCTCATGTCACAGGTCAGGTCACATCATATACAAAGCTAAGCCACCAGATACAGGGATCAGAGAAATATGTGAGATTATAGGTTCAGTCTATATTAAGTATTTTGGGGAAATAAGAGACTCAGTAGTTCTATGTTAGATTACACATTTTGCTGAATATTCTTGGTATAATTATGGCCTAATTTCTTGTATTAAATAAATCTACAGTAATTTATTTCATTATTTTATGACCTTTTTCTTAAATTTTGAAATTGAACATTTAAGCGGCTATGAGCTAAAAAAAAAAAAAAAGCAAGCCAAATTAAAATGTACTATTGAATTACTGCTTTTTCCAAATGAGAGTTGATGCTGTGTAACTTACACAAAATGTTCATTTGACATCCAATCTAAGGGCATAATTATCTCACTGACCATATGGAAACCAGAAGAAACAAAATGGACAAACATACATATGACTTTCTTATTAGATAAAGTGACTTCTAGTAAATTCTATATTTAAAAAATTA
>NW_012151752.1:131760-133724 GCF_000956105.1 Propithecus coquereli
TATATCTGGGTTCTCAGTTCTGTTCCACTGGTCAATGGCTCTGTTTTCGTGCCAGTAACAAGCTGGTTTGATTATTACAGCTTTGTAATAGAGTTTGAAGTCTGGTGAATTAATGCCTCCCATTTTGTTTTTATTGTCCAGAATTGTTTTTGCCATGTGGGGTCTTCTCTGATTCCATACGAAGTGTAAAATTAATTTTTCTACATCTGTGAAGAATGGTGTTGGTATTTTAATGGGGATTGCATTGAATCTGTACATCACTTTGGGTAATATAGACATCTTAACAATGTTGATTCTGCCAACCCACGAGCATGATACGGTTTTCCACCTGTTTACGTCTTTTGCTATTTACTTCCTCAAAGTTTCATAGTTCTCCCCATAGAGGTCTTTTACCTCCTTAATTAACTATATTCCTAGATACTTTATTTTCTTAGTTGCTATTGTGAAGGGAATTGAGTCTTTGATTTGGTTCTCGGTATGACTGGTGTTGGCATATATGAAAGCCTCTGATTTGTGTGTATTGATTTTATGTCCTGAGACTTTACTGAATTTATTTATCAATTCCAGGAGCCTCTTGGTTGAATCCATGGGGTTTTCTAGATATAATATCATGTCATCAGCAAATAGTGAGTGTTTGATCTCTTCTGTTCCCATTCTTATGCCTTTAATTCCACTCTCTTGCCTGATTGCTATGGCCGGGACTTCCAGCACTGTGTTGAATAGAAGTGGAGATAGTGGGCAACCTTGTCTTGTTCCAGTTCTAAGTGGGAATGCTTTCAATTTTTCCCCATTCAGTATGATGTTGGCTGTGGGTTTGTCATAAATGACTTGTATCATTTTTAGGTAAGCCCCATCTATGCCTATTTTGTTAAGCCTTCTTATCATAAAAGGGTGTTGAATTTTATCAAATGCTTTTTCTGTGTCGATTGAGAGAGTCATATGGTTTTTGTTTTTGCTTCTGTTTATGTGGTGAATTACGTTTATAGATTTGCGTATGTTGAACCATCCCTGCATCTCTGGAATGAAGCCCACTTGGTCATGATGGATTATTTTCTTAATAAGCACCTGGATTTGGTTAGCTAGGATTTTGTTGAGAATTTTTGCATCTATATTCATAAAGGATATTGGTCTGTAGTTTTCTTTTTTTGATACATCCTTTCCTGGTTTTGGTATCAGAGTTACGTTGGCTTCATAAAATATGTTGGGGAGGAGTCCATCCTTCTGGTTGTTGTGGAGTAATTTCTGCAGGATAGGCACCAGTTCTTCTTTGCAGGTGTGGTAGAATTCGGGTGTGAAACCGTCTGATCCAGGACTTTTCTTTTTTGGAATGTTTTTTATTGCTGTTTCAATTTCAGTCCTTGATATTGATTGGTCTGTTCAGGAATTCTATTTCTTCCTGGTTGAGCCTAGGGAGGCTGTGTGTTTCTAAAAATTTGTCCATTTCCTCCACGTTTTCCAGTTTGTGTGCATAAAGATTTTTGTAATATTCATAAATTATATCTTGAATCTCCTCAGCATCAGTTGTTACTTCTCCTTTTTTGTTCTTGATGGAGCTTATTAGAGATTTTTCTTTTCTGTTTTTTGTGCATTTAGCCAGGGGCATGTCAATTTTGTTTACTTTTTCAAAGAACAAACTTTTCGTTTTATTAATCTTTTGTATAGTTTCCCTGTTGCAATTTCATTAAGCTCTGATTTGATCTTAATAATTTCCCTTCTTCTGCTGGGTTTGGGGTTGGTCTGTTCTTCCCTTTCCAGTTCTTTGAGTCGATTCATTATGTTGTCTGTGATCTTTTTGACTTTTGGATATAAGCATTTATGGAGATAAACTTTCCTCTCAGGGCTGCTTTGGCTGTGTCCCACAGATTTTCATAACTTGTGTCACCTTTGTCATTTAGTTCAAAGAATCTTTTGATTTCCATTTTTATTTTGTCATTTATGAAGGAATCGTTCAGCAGGGAGTTGTT
>NW_012151752.1:133774-134275 GCF_000956105.1 Propithecus coquereli
GTATTTTGCACATTAGAAATAATGTTTCAATCACATCTGCTAAAAATGAATATTTTTATCATTTTTTTAAGATAAGCATGAAAATGAAGTTTATTGAGAGAAAGATAGGATCATAGGGCAAGAACACGATATAAGTTTACAGAGCATGATACATACCCCACAGATGACCACCAGACCCATTATTACAGCAAAGGGAGAGCAAAGGAAGGGGCCAAAAAAGGGCTTTTATTACTTTTTATGTTTTGTATATTTATGCATGAAATCTTTAACACCTATTTATACAAATGCCTTCTAGAGTTCCCAAGTTTAAAAGTTTGGTTAGATAAGTGTCCTGTGCTTCTAGAACGTACATGTACTTTTACCGATGTTTTTCAGAGGGTATATATTGATACTTGTTTAGACTAATTTTATCTGAATTTTATTTTTAAAATACTGTAAGATGAATGTCTTTAAAAAAAAACTCGGATACCAAATTATGCCAGAATCATTAAATAAATAATA
>NW_012151752.1:134325-138340 GCF_000956105.1 Propithecus coquereli
ATTCTAGGCTGGGCATTATTCTGTTTCAGAAGAGTGAGAATGGGGCCCCAGTCTCTTCTTGCTTGTAGGGTTTCAGTTGAGAAATCTGGAGTTATCCTGTTAGGCTTTCCTTTGTATGTTACTTGTTTCTTTCACCTGACGGCTCATAGTAGGGCCTCCTTTGTCAATATTTTAGTCAATCTGATGACTGCATGACGTGGCCTCTTTCTATTTGTATTGAATCTCCCTGTGGTCCGCTGAGCTTCTCGTATCTGTATATCTAGATTTTTAGCAAGGCCTGGGAAATTTTCCTCTATTAAATCTTCAAATAGCTTATCCAGTCCTTGTGTGTTTTATTCTTCACTTTCTGGAACCCCGATCACATGCAGGTTTGGTTTTTTCACATAATCCCACATTTCTTGTAAACTTGTTTCTTTTTTCTTTATTTTCTGCTCAATCTCTGTGACTGATTTATTCATTTGGAAGGAGCTGTCTTCAATCTCTGAGATTCTTTCTTCTGTTTGATCTACACTGTTCTTGAGGCTTTCCACAGTGTTTTGACATTCCCTGAATAAGTCCTTTATTTCTGGGAGTTCGGTTTGATTTTTCTTTAATATTTCAATTTCTTCAGTGAATTTTTCTTCCAAGTCCTGGATTTTTTTTTGTGATTTCGTTGTGATAGTTATTCATTTTTCCTTGCATATCATTGAGCTTAGTTACAATCCATGTTTGGAATTCTTCTTCTATCATTTCAGTATTCTGGACTTGGTTAGTGTTCATTGCTAGAGAGCTGGTGTTCCTCTTTGGGGGTGTGCTTTCCATTTGATTTTTCATACTTCCGGAAATCTTTCACTGGGCCCTTGCCATCTGGATCTGCTGTTACTTTTCTTTCAGTTTTGGATTGGAAAGTAACATGTTCTGTGTATTTTCTCTTGATTTGCCGCTAGAGAAAGCCGCTACTATGTTGTTCAGGGTTCTCTTGATGGGAGGGATTACTTGGGGAACTTGTTTTGGTCTCTTGCCAGGGTTTTCATTCCCTAGCCGGGGGTTTCACTGTTGGTAGCTGACAGGAGGTGGAAATGCAATTGTACCAGATGACCTAAACCGGTCTGGCGCGGAAAGTCACTGAGCTTTCAGCTATTGGTCAGTGCCAAAGCCCCAGGGACTGGCGCTTGTCGCAGAGGGGGAGTGGCTCTTTATGTCTCGCTGCTGCAAGCTCAGAGGTGGAGCCTACCTCTCACCATGCAAAAGATGCTGGCCAGGGGGAGGGGGTGCCTCTCCAGACTGCCCAACGCCCCAGTGCCTTCAGCTTCCCTAGGCGTCTGCCACTCACAACTGAGGAGGCACTCAGAATTCAGTGCTCAAAAAAACCGGCCTGGCTAATTGACTTTAGGTCCTGCAAGGGCAGAGCTCATTGAGAGAGAGCTCCCGGGCTGGGGGAAGGGAGCCGTTCCACACCGTACTGCAACCTGCTGTGGGCCCCGAGCTGGCGTTCGCCCGCCCCCTGGGCGCTGGCTTCAGAGGGAGCCCCTCAGTAGCTGGCAAGTACCCGATCAAGGGGTCGAGTCACCAGGGTGCCTCGCCATCTCCTTTATGTCTCCCTCCCCCAATCTCACGCCCGTCCAGTAATAGCTCTCGCTCCTACTGGCCCACCCTCAATAGTCCAAATCACCAGCAGCAGTTTTCAGGTTAGAGACCTCTACTCAGTAATCACCTCCCTGTTCAGGACCTGCTGGGTGCCAGAGACCAGCTTCCTGACTCCTAACTGCCTCCGGAGGTAGCCCAGACCAGCTCCTCCCCTGTCCGGTGCAATCCTGACATGGAGCTCCGAGGAGTTCAAGATGCTCCCCGCTTGTGCCCCTTCTCCGCTGAGCCCCACGTTTCCTGACGCAGTCCTACATCCACTTCACACAGGCCCCTGACTCTCAGTGGGCTTGTAAGCCAGTGGGGAAGCTAGACTGTCTTGTGAGGGACTTATCTTGGTGCACTTACTGGCCAGGCGGGCACAGCCGTCTCATGCTCCACTCTCTATTGTCTGTTCCACGCTTTCCAGGTTTTGCGTTCCGCGCTTTCCAGGTTTTGTGTTCCTGTCTCCTGTTCACCTTATTCCTTTTCTTGATTTGTGTGTCCTATGCTGAATCACCACCAATTCATCTCGCTGTTTTTGCAAGAGAGCGATCCGATCATGCATAGCAGACCGAGATCTACGCCTCTTTCTCTGGAAGCAGGGATCCGGGAGGCTACCTTAATTCCACCATTTTTTCTCCTCCCCCTGCAGTTATGTTTTTTAATCAATTAACTCTCTCTCTTAAATGTTCAAATGTTATATTAAATATTTTACATGAACCTAGATGTCCAGATTCAAAAATTAAGTAAATTGAAATTAATACTAACAAACAAAGCCTTAGATCTTAAAAAGTACTAAATGAGACAGGTTTCTGTTTTTTCATGAGGTTATTACTAGGGCTAAGAAGAAATCTCAAATAATCTTCCTAAAGAGGAGTTTACTTGTGCTCATATTATTCTAGCTCCATTGGAAATCCTTCATCTTTAAATGTAATGGTTCTTCATTTTATTTTATGGAGACCTATTTCTGGTTACTAAAAGTTTCTATAGTTATGTTTGTTCATTAATGCTTTTAATGTTTCTTACTATGATGTTGCTTCAATTTTTACTATCCGGTTCACATCAGGATCTCACAGCTTGGAGTTTACCTTGAGTCATAAAAATTTGAGATTGTGACCTAAACTCTAATGATGTAGAACACTGCGAAGCTCTATAGGACACAGTGGGATTAATGGGATTTTGTGTACTTTTAATCAAGTGCTCTAATGAACATATACTGAATTTTGTGGAATAGCTACAAGATAAATAGGCCAGTTAGTAGGGGAAAAGATGATGTGCTGAATCACATAAATAAAATGATCAGGCGAGAGAAAGTGTTCCACATCTCTGCTTAAATATGAGACTCCCGCTGAGTAGTCTCAATGTGCCCCTAGCTAATGGCCATAAATAAGCACATACTCCATGCAGAATAATTAACTTTTATATCTTTAAGATAGAGTGTGACAGTAGAGACCTGAAACAATTGATGAATATCAAAGCATAAGGAATAGACTGTCTCTTCCAAGGTTAAATAGACCACATTTTAAATAAATTAAATAATAACAATAGAAATTGGATGTGAAATCAGATTTTGCCCCAATTTATCTTTTGACCCTCATCATGCCCACTTGATTCAGATAACTGAGGCAGAGTTGCTTTAATCCAGGAGGGCTGAAAGGAGGGGAGTCTGGAGGTTGTAATGGTCCCTAAGCACATGTAGAGAGGGATTTTAGACTGCTCCTCCGGAGTTAGCATGCAAGCACCCGTGGTGGAAGAGAAGTAGCCTCAAAAAGCTGGGGGCAGGGTGATTTTGCTGTCATTACTCCCATGTATCTTCCATCCAAATACCTCGATTTTTGTCAAAGTTTAACAGATCGATTTTAGTGTGTATGTGTATGTATCTCTGAAGCCAAACTTACTGTTTTTCAATTACTTAAATTGTAATTAATTTTATGTAAAAACCCATACATATATGATTTTAGAAAAATGCATAAATGCAACTGTATTTATACTCTTAAAACAGTTATTTTTAATCTTTAAAATTATTTACTTTTTCTTATTTCACCATCACCACTTCCCCTCCTGTCTTGGGCCCTCACACATGTCAGCACTCAATACCTCAACGTCTTCCTATTTTAACAACACACTGTATATCTTTTGAGTTTTATTAGTATGTTCAGATAACCCTGTAGAGAGACAAACATTGTAAATAATTTTTCAGGCATAAGAATATATGAGGGAAATTTGTATTATGGTTTGTTTTCAGATATAACATAATATGTACACTTTGGGGCAGATTTTTTTTTTTCACACAACCTAAGATAAAAATCCCTATTTACTCACGCCTGTAATCCTAGCACTCTGGGAGGCTGAGGCGGGCGGATTGTTTGAGCTCAGGAGTTCGAAACCAGCCTGAGCAAGAGCGAGACCC